>NW_011898772.1:0-2150 GCF_000151845.1 Pteropus vampyrus | reverse complement strand
TCTGTATGTATGAAAAAATTTCAGGATGAAATAATGATAAACAAAAATATACTATGGAATTAAGATTATGGCTAATTTTTAAAATTGTTTAAAACATTAGCTTTGTATTTCATTAACTGTATTCAACTAAAGTCCTTTAACATCATTCTAGTATTACCAAGCTTAAAAAAAAAGCTTATAGAAATTTGGCAATATACAGAAAGGCAGAAAAAAATTGTTTTAATCTGTAATCTCATGACCCATGGAAAATTGCTTAATGACATATTAGCACATTTTTTACATATTTTTTGCTTAATGACATATTAGCATATTTTTGACATATTTTTTACTTATATCTTCATTTCTCTGTCATTAAATATTTTTTAAAAACATGATTTTTTAGATCATAATATATTCCATTGTATACATATACCATATATAAAGTGTTAAACACTTCCTATTGTTAAATACAGGCTGTTTCCTAGTTTTTCTATTGCAAACAAAGCTGGTGTAAACATTACTGTGCATACATCTTTGACCACATTTTGATTTTTCCTTAGGACAAATTCCTTGAAGTTGGGTTACTAGGTCAAAAATTAGAAACATGTTTTACATTTAATACTAGCAAATTGCTTTCCAGAAAGGTCATGCCAATTTACATACCCCAAGTACTGTATGGAAATGCTTTATTCCCTATAACTTAGTCACCTTTGGGTATGGTTTTTAAATTTAGAGGTTTTTTTTTTTTTTTTTTTTGGCAATTCCATAGGAGGAAGATTGTATCTTACTTTAGTTTTAATTTGTATTTCTTGAAAACTATTAAAATTCAATGTTTATTTTTCCAAATTCTTATTAGTGATTTGTATTTCTTCTCTGAGTTATCTGTCCACCTTTTCTTATCTTTCTGGTGAGATAGTTACTATTTTTATATTGATTTATTAAAGCTTTAAAAATATTAAGGCTTTTTGTAAAATAAGTTTATTTATCTCATGTCTTGTGTCTTTGCTACAGGTATCTTTCCTAGTTTATTGCTTTTTTAAATTGAACTTTCTATTTTGAGATAATTATGCATTCACATGTCGTTGAAATAAATAATTCAGAGAAATTCTGCACATCTTTTCCCCAATTTCTCCCAGTAGTAAGATCTTGTAAAATTATAGTACAAAACCATAACCAGGGGATTAACATTGAATAGTCAATATACAGAACATTTTCATCATGACAAAGATCCTTTGTGTAGCATTTTTTTATAGTCACACCCATTTCCTTTCTGCCCCTAATCCCTCTTTAACACCTGGCAACCACTATTCTGTTCTCCGTTTCTATAATTTTGTCATTTCAGGACTGTTATATAAATGGAATTATACTATATGTAACCTTTTGAGATCAGCTGTTTTCACTCAAAGCGATCCTTTGGAGAGTCATCCCAGCTGTTGCATGGATCATTAGCTTGCTCCTTTTTGTTGGTGCGTAGTATTCTATGGTATGGGTGTACCATACTTTAACCATTCCACCCATTCTGGGACATTTGGATTGTTTCCAGTTTGGGGCTATTATGAATAAAGCTGCTATAAGCATTCATATATAGGTTTCTATGTGAACAGAAATCTTAATTTCTCTGGGATAAATGTCCAGGAGTGCAATAACTGGGTTGCACTGGTAGTTGAATGTTTAGTTTTCAAAGAAACTGCTGAACTGTTTCCCAGAGAGGCCGCACCATTTTATGTTCCCACCAGGCATATATAAACAATCCAGTTTCTCCTCATTCTTGCCAGCATTTGGTGTTGTCACAAGTTTTTATTTTAGAAATTCTGATAGGTATGTAGTAATATCTCATGGTAGATTTAATTTGCATTTCTCTAATGATTTATGAAGTTAAAAATCTTTTTGTGTGCGTATTTGCCACCACTATATTCTCTTTAGTGAAATGTCTTTTCGTATATTTTGTCTGTTTTCTAATTGGATTGCTTCTTTATTTTTTACTGTTGAAATTTTGAGAGATCTTTATCTAAACTAATTTCTCATCTTTTGCTGAATATGTGGTTTGCAAATATTTTCTCCCAGTCTGTAGCTTGTTTTATTTTTTTAAATCCTCTTAACATTGTTTTTTGCAGAGCAAAAGTTTTTAACTCTGATGAAGTCCAATTAATTCTTTTATAGATGATGCCTTT
>NW_011898771.1:2343-4052 GCF_000151845.1 Pteropus vampyrus | reverse complement strand
AAGATAAATAAAAAGATAGGTAGGTGAAGATTTCGGTAACACTATATAACTTTTCTGCCAACGAATGAAGCATACATTAACTCACGGAAGAAGATCTACTAAATTTCAAGAGTCAGAATCCTCCAGTTCACGCTCTACGATGATGATGCAATAAAATTGGAAATCAATTTACAAAAGAAAAATATCCTTGAGTTAAGAGAAAAATAATGCAAGACACAAGACACTTGACATATTGCTACTTCTCGAATGTTCCAGGGCATAGCTGATAACAGTAGTAAGGGGGAAATTTATTGCTTGACTTTCATTGACCAGAAAACAAAGAATGAAAGGTAATGAGGTTAGTTTTCAACTCAAGAAGCTAGAAGAACAATAGATTATCAAGAAACGGGAGAAAATAAAAGATAATAATAAGGGCGGACATAGATGGTACACAGTTTTTTCAAATATAGGCATGGAGAATATTTGAAAAAGCAAAACATAGATTAAATAGTAAGATTAATATGATGGATAAAAACATGAACGAGAATGATCGGGATGAAGGATAAAGCAAGCAAATCCAACACAGGGCTGCAGGTCACGAAGACCTGCAGGAGGAAGGGTGTCCCTTCCTCTCTAAGTTGGCAGGGGTGGCTCTCCTCTCTTTCTGTCCCCTCCCTGATTCTGAGCTCCTGGCAACCCAGAGTCTTCCCCACAAATGAGGACGAGGCCCCAGGATGGCAGAGAAACACCTAGGAGGAATGTGGGCTCCCAAGCTCCTCACCTGGGAAAATGATTTGAGAAAGAGGAAAAAGAATAGTTATTATTTAGGCTGCTTTAGCGTTGGGTCTCTCTGTTGGAACAGTTGAGCATCTCGCTCCAATGGGTACCGAAATAGACGTGCCGTTATTTGGTAATGAGATAACCGTATAGAAAATTCAGCAGAACTGACCAAATATGAGAAGTGGTAAGAAAGCTCAGAAAATTGCAGAACCAACCTAGCCCCCTACACCAGCATGTACCAGCTGGGAAGTACGATAAAAAATAAAGCAGCATTCACAACGCCAGCCATACTCCGACATACGTAGGAACTCGCCGCCAACAACTTCACACGACTTTGAGGGAGCAAAGTTCAAAACGCGATGAAAAGTCCTAAGGAGACCAAAATGCTCTATTCGTGGTTATGGTGTTAACTCGATTCCTGGAGGCGGGGTTAATGTCATAAAAATGTAGATATTTTTCCTAAATTAATTGAGAAATTCCATGAAACTACAATCAAAATCCCATCAGAAATATTAAAAATATCAATAAAAACTTATCCTAAATACATATCTGTGAAGGCATCAAAGCCCACGAATGGCTAGGTCAGTTTTGATTGAGAGAGATGCAGGGGGGTGGGGGAGGGGAGGCGATGAGACACGTGTGGAAACAGGAGAAAACGATGCTCTGGGCCCCGACTCCCTCCCTCCCATTAGTTTCATGGGACTCAGCATGGTCTCAGGGGACCCCTTTGAACTGGGCGCTGTGCTAATTACACTTGGAATTATACGTGCTGGAAACATCACAAGTACGGACGACGAGGCAGAATTCCTTAAAAACTGCTCAGTAAAAGTGTTGTCACTATGGCAAGATTCCTTCTGCTTCAAGAGACGGGGAAAGGTTTGGAAGCCCCATTTCAGCTGAGCCCTGAAGAAGGGAGTGACTTTCCAGGTGGAAAACTGAACGTGCTGACC
>NW_011898771.1:0-1159 GCF_000151845.1 Pteropus vampyrus | reverse complement strand
AATAATTATTTACTGGTGGGACATCATGATCAAAATCACACAGAGAAGTGCAGGCAGCACGAGCCACATAAAGGGGGGTCCATTTTCAGCCCGAAAAGAGTGGGAAGGTTCCCTGCAGGACGAATAGGCACACACGGAGGAGGATGGCAGAAAAGTGTCTTATGTAGAGGAAGCCGCCTGTACAATGCAGAATAGAGCACGGCCTCTTCAAAGAAGATCAGCAGGCTCCTGCAGCTGAAGGAGAGGGAAGGCATGGCAGGTGGCACTGCTCCCTGTCAGGGATGGCGACGATGCTGATCGCATCGGTTCTGCCCAACACCGCTCCTACCTTCTGCATGATCAAGGGTTTGGCTCCCAGGCCTGACAGCGCTGGGGCGATCATGCGGCCTCAGACTTGCTGGCAGGTCCGTGGCCTGGGTTTCAATGGTTCTCCCTCTTTCCTGAACTCGTGGTACTTAGTAGTCTCCTCATTGCTTTCTCGGCCTCCAGAGCTGTCCGTCTCAAGTTGATCCTCTACCCGGCTCTAAGAGAAGTCTTCTCAAAGGGAAGCAAGTTTCCCACCTGCTTAAAAACGCTTCGATGGCACAGCAACGCACACAGCAGCACTATTCACAGTAGCCGGAGGGTGAATTCAACCCAGTGTCCATCGACAGATGAGCGAATAAACAAATATGGTATATACACTCAATGGAGTATTATTCAGTCTAAAAAAGGAATGCGATTCTGACATAAGCCGCAGCATGGATCATGGATGACCCTTGAAGACATTATGCTAAGTGAAATAAGCCGGATACCAAAGGACACATCTCGTGTGATTCCACTCATTGGATGCCTTAGAATGGGAAACTTCGTAGAGACGGAAATTTGGACAGAGGTTAGCGAGGGCTGGGGGGGGAGGAATAGGGAGCAGCTGTTTCACAGGTACAGGGTTCCATTTGAAATGATAAAAAAGTTCTGGAAACGATCAGTGGCGATGATTGCCCAGCGTCGTGAACATTCAGGCCACCCAACAGCAGCACTCTTAGGAAGGGGTCGAAATGGTAAACCCAACCCAACCCAACGCACCGACAAACGAAACCTTCAGTGACAGTGGCTCCCATGTGCTCGGGACGAACCCCAGGGGGTCAGTGCTCACTGGCTGCCCTGCCTCCCCGCCCCC
>NW_011898770.1:4764-6762 GCF_000151845.1 Pteropus vampyrus | reverse complement strand
GGCTCTGAGCGCTTCTGGGAGGGCTGTCCCCTCACTCAGAGGACACGCCTGACTGGGACCAGCGTCAAGTCCGCTCACCCCTTGGCTGGATGAGTCAGATTGTACCCGTGCCTTGAGTTCCGCACACAGAGTAAGAGTTCAACCTTAATGCTCCGCTCTTGCTTGCAAGAGGCATCGAGTTTCACAGCTCCCTCTGTTATAGGTTGAATGATGTCCCTCTCCCATCTCCCAAAAAGAATTGTGGAAGTCCCATCTCCCATACCGCAGATGTGACCTTACTCGGAAATAGGGTCGTTGCAGATGTCGCTAGTTCAGATGACGCCACTGGAGGAGGGTGGGCCCCGATCCGGTGTGACCGGTGTCCTTACACGAGGAAGGCTCTGTGGACACAGAAACACACACGTGATGGCCAAGGCAGAGGATGAGGTGACGCTCCTGCAAGCTGAGGCGTGCCAAAGATTGCTGACGATGACCAGAAACAGGAAGAGAAAAAGGACTGTCCCCCAGCGTCTTCAGAGAGGGTGTGGTCCCTGCTGACACCCTCATGTCAGACTTCCAGCCTCCAGAACGGTGAGAGAGTAAATTTCTGTTGTTTTTAGCCACCCAGTTTCTGTGATGTTGTTACTGCAGCTCTAGTGAGCGAATACACCCTTACGGGCCGATGGTGGTTGCATTTACTTGTCAGCGTATCTGATCTCGCTCAGACTGGAAGCTCCTGAGGTTTCATAGGGCCCAACACAGAGCGGAGTACATGCTAGTTAGTATGGGTTGAGCGGACAAATTTTAGCAGTTTAGATCTTAGTGGTATATTAACTACAGACCGATATAAGCATTAACAAAGGAAAAATGTCTGCTTAGGTTGGTAGTATATTTTATTTATAAGGACATTATATAATCTCATTTATGATTTGCATAATTGAACTAGTTTGCTATCATTGAAACTCAAATCAGTGACTTTTCTCTGCAACATGGATGAAACAAACAAAAGTCTCCGCCTCCACTCTGGGTGATAAAGATGATCGTTGTGTTAGTCAAACCACAGACCCTGTTCTTTACCACCTTCCAACGTCTCAGCCTCTTTTCCAGGTCCTCACCGGCGCTGGAAGGGCTGCCAAGGGACCCTTTCTGCCCGTGAGATTTACACTCCTGGAGATTTAAAGCAAACGCTATTTCAAAACTAGCAGTACCTTCCATAATTGACTGACGTTCATGCCCCAAGGCAGGATCTCAGATCATCAACTTAACTTACCTGGTTGTTAATCCCTGGGGAAGAGGTGGCATCTGGATGACTGCTGTGGCCCCAAGGGGGAGATTCACGATGTGATTCTCATTGGGTCTTTATTCCTTCGTGGATTCCTTTCTGAATGGCGACTTAGCAGATGCTGGACCGAGAGGGGCCACGGAACGTGTGCGTGTGCACGTGTGCTCACGCACGAACTAGAATCAGCACAGGTAGAGACTAGGGGGCGCCCACACCGGAGTCGCTTATGGAGGATGCACAGCAGTCGGTCCCCCCTTTTCTATGGTTTTACTTTCCACAGTTTCAGCTACCCTCTGTCAGCCTCGGTCCAAAAGCAGGAAACGGAAAATTCCAGAAATCAGTGATGGATACGTTTTAAATTGCTCCTTGTTCCGAGTAGCCTGATGGGATCTCACCATCCTACTCTGACCTGAGTCACCCCTTTGCTGTATGGACGACCTGCCCGTTAGTCGTTTAGTATCCCCGTGCTCATGTTTAAGTCTCCCTTATTTTACTTACTGGTGGCCCCAAAGCACAAGAGCGGTGACGCTGGCAATTGGGATATGCCACAGAGAAGCTGTGCGCTTCCTCTTTTAAGTGAAAAGGTGAAAAGCTACCATTCACGTTTTCGGGCATCCATTGGGGGTCTTGGAACGTATCCCCCATGGATAAAGGGGGGCTACTGTACATACCATCTTATTCCCTCCCCCAGACTTGAAGTCATGAGGCCTGCACTGCAGTCCAGCCTGACCTCCCCA
>NW_011898770.1:0-629 GCF_000151845.1 Pteropus vampyrus | reverse complement strand
GACCTCTCTTCGCTCCCTGCAGATTGTCCCCACCGTCCTTCATCTTACTTCCTCCCACGTCCCGTGCCAGATCTAACTGCCGACTTCACTGGGGGTCCCTGGGTGTTGGACTTTGAGTTTTCACATCAAAAAAACGCCCTTTTTCTTTCTCGGCGATGCACATCGTCGCTCGGGCCTTACACACGCTGCTGGGCTCTGTCTCATGATGGCCCTGGCAGCGACAAGGCTTTTGCCATGTGGCTTTAGAGGCAGCGGGGACCAACGCACAGGATGAAACGACAAAGAAAGACACGTGTAGGGGCCGGTGGCAACTGTTGATTTTGGCTGCCAAAGTCTCTTCCTCCCAGGAACAGACTTTGCGTCCCAGATGCAGAAACGGGCACATGCCCCAGCCCTGGTCACAGCGCCCTCCTTCCCCGGACACAGGGATCGGCCCAGGCACGGGCGTGCGACCCACACAGAGTTAGTCAGAGTCACCCCTCAGATGGACTTAGGAAGCCGCATCCTGCGCCACGTGGACGAGGAGTGAAAACACAGGCCGCACGTAAACAAGAGCGAGGGGGCAGAAATGAGCGACGGGAAGAAGGGGAAGAATCATCGTGGAGGCGCCGAGCATCGGTTCTGGTCCT
>NW_011898769.1:2562-4876 GCF_000151845.1 Pteropus vampyrus | reverse complement strand
CTATAACAAGCTCCTTTTAATACCCTCTAATGAGATACCCACCGCCACCGATTCACATGGTCGCTGCCTCCCTTGTTGCAATGAGCCAATAATGACTTTGACTACTGATCTGGCGATCTCTGGCTGGAGGGCATCTGCGTCAGTGTTACAGGTAAAATGGATGTTATCTCATCTCATACTGAGCTTTCATCCTTGTCAGAGAGATAGACATTAATAACATGATTTGCTAAGTTGTGGATAATTGCCAATAAAATCAATGCTTTGCAGAGAGGAATTTGGCTGTGAGTATGAAATGACTCTTGAGTAGAGAGGTGAGAAGGAAGAGTAAGAGATAGGGTTGGTTTCAGAGGTTCTGGATGTTGGCCTTTTTTCCAAAGAGTAGAGGAAAACTATCAAAGATTCTTAAGGAGAATAATCATGCTACATCACAGTGCATCGTGCGAAGATTTTTGGATGTTGTATGGAGAAGATATTGGGGAGGATTCCTCGTGAACATGGGGAAACTGGTTAGGAGGCTTATTCAATAAGAATAAAAGTGTGGATTGCAACAGAGGAAGCAGAGGTGGAAGGATGTAGACTCATTTTGGATATATTTTATTGTTAACTTAGGTAGGTTTGGGTAACAGATTAGGAGCATGGTAACGTGAGTGGGAGGGAGGTGTTCTGACGTAGGTGACTGAAGAGATGGTAGTGTCATTTGCTGGCTGTGGAGGGCTACGTTTACCAACTTCACGGGTGTCATAAGACTACTAAATATTAGAACTAAAACTCGAATCTTCTGCCTTCTGGAGCAGGTCTTTCTTTAACATTCGACTCTTATTTGTATTATAAAAACAAGTACAAGGGAAGACAAGGAGCTGAGAGAATTTCAGAAGAATAGGTTCAGAGATCGCTGTGCAGCAAGCAGAGACCCTATCTTGAAATACAGCATCGTATTGTAATAATCGATCATTCTTAAAGCTCTTTTTAAATTTTGAGATCGATCAGTTTAAAGTTGACTTTTTCAGATTCTCTTGAACAGGAAAGGAAGTGGAGGTGGGGTAGCATGTTGGAGAGAGGAGACTGAAGTTGAGAAAATATAATTGTGTACATGGAAACTATCTCTTGCTCTTAGATTGGATTATAATTGGCAACATGGGAGTAAAAATACATATCCCGATTACCTCATAGTACCAAGCTGTATTTGGGAAAGGAAAAACAAAAAAAGTTGTTCCCCAAACTGGTGGGTGACCTTGGGAAGGCAGTAATTTACTATGAGCTTTGATTTCTTATAAAATGGAGAGAGCATTACTGCTTGCTTAAGAATTTTCAAATAAATAATAAATGAGACATGTAAAATTATATTAAATACTAAAAAACCTAAACAAATACTAGTCATATGAAATATTAAAATGCTAAGAAACTAAAATATTCATTTATTATTACAGAAAGTCATAAATTTTAGCACTTTCAATACAGTGAACAAATACTATAATTTTTATTTGTAAGACAGACATATGTTTCCAGGTTGTAATACAGTCAGATTTCGAAAAATTAGAGTTCTGTGAATTCCCACTTTCACTGAATGTTCTTTCTCCTGTGAAAAACTTCGAGACCTCAGCCCTTTCTGTAACCTACCCATCTAAAATAATTTTTTTAATGATTGGAATTATGTTTATTTCCTTTACTCTTTTCTTCCCACTTTTTTTCTTGATGATTTCTGTCTGCATAGCTCTTACGATCAGTGTCTCGTCACAGTTGTCTCTACGAGTGTGACTTCCTGATGCAGCATCTATTTCCCAGAGTCACACAGCTGCAAAGAAACCCCTTCATGTGCCGATCAGTTATCACCGCTTGCCAAGCAGAGTTCCAGGCAGATGTGCTTTATCGCTTGCGTCCTAAACTAGTGTCGTTTTGGCCACAGATCTCTTCACAGTGGCCTAAACCATTCCATGGTGCACTTTTCATAACCACCCATCTAACGTTCTGTCCCCTCCCTCTCTTATCCCAGGTACAAAATAGAAAGCGAACTCTTCCGTGGAATAGTGTAGGTGGGCACTGGTCTCATTGTTAAGTTCACGTAAAATACACTAGTCTTACCTACTAATTACCTATTCCTTACCTATTACTTACATTTATCTTAGAGATTTCCTTTTTTTTTTTTGAGTACATATATTTATTTTATCATAAATTAGAAAAAATACATTCAAAATACCTTCTATTACTTATAAAATGGTGAAAGCGCCTTGGACATGAAGCTGTGAAAATCTATGTTAGAATATAGTCTTCCAATGACTAGTTACATCGTCTGAGGAAAATACATAACATTCTCTGA
>NW_011898769.1:0-2512 GCF_000151845.1 Pteropus vampyrus | reverse complement strand
TTCTGACGTAGGTGACTGAAGAGATGGTAGTGTCATTTGCTGGCTGTGGAGGGCTACGTTTACCAACTTCACGGGTGTCATAAGACTACTAAATATTAGAACTAAAACTCGAATCTTCTGCCTTCTGGAGCAGGTCTTTCTTTAACATTTGACCCTTATTTGTATTATAAAAACAAGTACAAGGGAAGACAAGGAGCTGAGAGAATTTCAGAAGAATAGGTTCAGAGATCGCTGTGCAGCAAGCAGAGACCCTATCTTGAAATACAGCATCGTATTGTAATAATCGATCATTCTTAAAGCTCTTTTTAAATTTTGAGATCGATCAGTTTAAAGTTGACTTTTTCAGATTCTCTTGAACAGGAAAGGAAGTGGAGGTGGGGTAGCATGTTGGAGAGAGGAGACTGAAGTTGAGAAAATATAATTGTGTACATGGAAACTATCTCTTGCTCTTAGATTGGATTATAATTGGCAACATGGGAGTAAAAATACATATCCCGATTACCTCATAGTACCAAGCTGTATTTGGGAAAGGAAAAACAAAAAAAGTTGTTCCCCAAACTGGTGGGTGACCTTGGGAAGGCAGTAATTTACTATGAGCTTTGATTTCTTATAAAATGGAGAGAGCATTACTGCTTGCTTAAGAATTTTCAAATAAATAATAAATGAGACATGTAAAATTATATTAAATACTAAAAAACCTAAACAAATACTAGTCATATGAAATATTAAAATGCTAAGAAACTAAAATATTCATTTATTATTACAGAAAGTCATAAATTTTAGCACTTTCAATACAGTGAACAAATACTATAATTTTTATTTGTAAGACAGACATATGTTTCCAGGTTGTAATACAGTCAGATTTCGAAAAATTAGAGTTCTGTGAATTCCCACTTTCACTGAATGTTCTTTCTCCTGTGAAAAACTTCGAGACCTCAGCCCTTTCTGTAACCTACCCATCTAAAATAATTTTTTTAATGATTGGAATTATGTTTATTTCCTTTACTCTTTTCTTCCCACTTTTTTTCTTGATGATTTCTGTCTGCATAGCTCTTACGATCAGTGTCTCGTCACAGTTGTCTCTACGAGTGTGACTTCCTGATGCAGCATCTATTTCCCAGAGTCACACAGCTGCAAAGAAACCCCTTCATGTGCCGATCAGTTATCACCGCTTGCCAAGCAGAGTTCCAGGCAGATGTGCTTTATCGCTTGCGTCCTAAACTAGTGTCGTTTTGGCCACAGATCTCTTCACAGTGGCCTAAACCATTCCATGGTGCACTTTTCATAACCACCCATCTAACGTTCTGTCCCCTCCCTCTCTTATCCCAGGTACAAAATAGAAAGCGAACTCTTCCGTGGAATAGTGTAGGTGGGCACTGGTCTCATTGTTAAGTTCACGTAAAATACACTAGTCTTACCTACTAATTACCTATTCCTTACCTATTACTTACATTTATCTTAGAGATTTCCTTTTTTTTTTTTGAGTACATATATTTATTTTATCATAAATTAGAAAAAATACATTCAAAATACCTTCTATTACTTATAAAATGGTGAAAGCGCCTTGGACATGAAGCTGTGAAAATCTATGTTAGAATATAGTCTTCCAATGACTAGTTACATCGTCTGAGGAAAATACATAACATTCTCTGAACTTCAGCTTCTTGTACAGTGGACATAGCACTTCACCGGATTTTTCTGAGAAATCAATGAGAGGATGTCCTCAAACAAGTCATGTACAAGGTCTTGCGAAGTTCCTGATTTAGAGCATAAATGCAATGAGTGTTTGCTCCAGGGTGACCAAAAAAAAAGCAGGAGCGATTTCTCATGAGAAATGTTGGCAAATGTTATGACTAAAATTCTTCTTAGAAGCTGTACTATGTTTGCTTACCTGAGGCGTTAGGGAGGGTGTATGTTCTCCATCAAATACTGCATGTTATGTTTGACAATATGTTGTATTCTACTATATCTGCAATTTATTTTTGGAAAGAGTTTGTATGAGAAGTTCTATATCAATGTAAGCAGTATTGAATTTTTCCTTCAATTCCTCTAGGCACTGTTTTATTAGTTTTTGGCTTACTCATTTTTTTTTTTTTTCCTGAGATCATCATGTGAACAATGATGAAAGTAAAAAGCATTCATTGTAAACAGAAAATGCAGATGTTTGGAGAGTGGGTTGTCACATCAGGACAAATAATTCATTCATTTTTTTTAATTGTAATTTCTATTTTATTTGAAAGTATTTTGCCTTGGGAGTCACTGTTTTATTTGTATGTGTATGTGTTTCCTTTAGAAATGATAACTCGCAATGTTAATTGAGCTGATCTGGTTCATTTTATAATCTTTGCTTTGACCAAAGAAGAGAAAAAAATGGCAGTAAAAGCCTTTTGCTAAACATTATTAAACCAAATCTAACTGTCATAAAGTGAAGATTATCTATAAGGAATGAATTATATCAAATCTTCAGTATCTCTTATGATTTAAGTTAAAAATAGTAAAATCAGCAATGAAA
>NW_011898768.1:4132-5681 GCF_000151845.1 Pteropus vampyrus | reverse complement strand
CCTCCGTACAGGGGAGACGGAAGCGTGACGCGCCCCGGAGGATGCCCCGCTGCACCGCAGTGCCTGCCAGGCTGACCTACACCCAAAGCGCTGCCCGAGCCGTCTCCTCCCGTGAAAGCGCCACTTTCCACGGTGTATACGAACGTCTGCAGTGCGGTGGCATATCCCGGGCCCCCGTGTCCATGAAGTATACGTGATCCCGAATGGGCCACGCTGTGTCAGCGCTGCTGCTTGCTGTCCACGGGAAAGGCGTTCGCACCTCCAGACACGCCCTCCAGCTTTACCTCCTCCCTGATCGTCATACGCTCCGCTTTCCAGCCAAATCCGAGCGCCCCTTTCTGTGATCTGACCGCCTTTCTCCTCGCTCCATCCGGCCTCGGCTGGGGTGTGCTGGTAACAGAATCCGTAGCAAACTCGGCTATGCAGAAATAGAACTTTACTTTTCTCGAATGGCATTGAGGGAAGTTAATAGACATCAAGCAGGAATGGCTACAGAATGTGGAGGGCCCAGAGCACCATGGCAACGCAAGCCCCTTGTTCAGAAATCAGGAATTTCAAGATGACGACAGCAGAGGATTAAACCAAGTGCCAGCCCCTTCTGAGTCAAGTCCTGCGGGGCTGCGTAGCTCACACACCCCCGAAGCCGACTCTAGAGTCTCAAATTCCCTTCATCCCTGTGGTTATGTCTGAGTTCTGGGGGGCTTACAGAGGAAGCGTTGGGGATAAGAGGCATCTAATCCTTGGAGCGCACAGTCCATGCAGCTGTCTCTGAGAAAGCGTTTTCCTGCCTCTTCTTCATTAGTCCAAGCAGGTTGGTCGTTCTCACCCGTGAGGCCCTTCTTCCTTCTGCCACCGCCGCCCCAGGGCCCAAGGGGAGAGCTTGGGGTCGGCCTCGCACCTAAGTACATCCAGGTTCTGGAACCCTCCAATCTATCTAAGGGGATCACCCCCACCCCCCAGAGCTTGGCTGTGGAGGGAAACTCAGGACCCCCATTGCGAGGATCCAGGGTGGCTGAGCACCCCTGTCTCTCTGCCTGCTGCCTCTCCCCAGCCGAGGGCATCCTTGCACGTTGCCGCCCAGAGCCCAAGCCACCCGCCCCACCGCAGGGGCCAGGAAGGGGTCCCCTCCTCGCTCTCCATTCTGCTTCTGGCATCCACTGAAGCAGAGTCCCAGGGGAGGAGACGCGGTGAAGTCTGGGTGGGGAAAAGGAGCCGAGAGTGAAACGCTGGGAGGAAGAAAGTCGGTTATTTTCGGTGCATCGTCCAGCCGCACGCGTCACACCTCCGGGGCTGTCAAGAGTTCGTGCGCTCGTGAGCCCCCGGTGGGCAGCGAACTCACCACCTCCTTAGCCACCCGAGTCCACATTAGAAGCGACTTGTATTACCTTAAATATCCCCGTCAGTGTTTGCAAAAATTAAAGTGTGCACACGCGCGCACACACACACACACACACACACACACACACACAACCAGGGACATCCCAGAGCCCTTAACCACGATTCCCTCCCGAGTCTGGAAGCAGGGAAGGTGCTCGGTCTCGAGGCGATT
>NW_011898768.1:0-2352 GCF_000151845.1 Pteropus vampyrus | reverse complement strand
TTTCTTTCTTTCTCTCTTTCTCTCTTTCTCTCTTTCTCTCTTTCTCTCTTTCTCTCTTTCTTTCTCTCTCTCTCTCTCTCTCTCTCTCTCTCTCTCACCTTAATTGTGGCTACCTACCTTGAGGCACTCTGAAAAAAAAGACTTATATAGAGATTAATTCATCTATTCACCCAAGGTGAGTATTATTAGGCCTTCGTCTCCCCAAACCACTGTCTTACGAACTACCGTCCGAGGTCTAGAAACAATCGGGTTTTCCAATCTTGTAAAGCCCCATATTTCTGACCCCTTTCTCCCCGCTTTTATTCGTGCTCCCAAACTTACCATTCCTTTTTTGAGCTCAACTCTTTTTGTGATATTTTGCTAAAGGTAATCGATAAGTCAGCAAGAAATGGTTTCTTCTCAACCACTTCTTCTAGAAACATAAGCTCATTATCGAGGTCCGCCCTCCAAACTATTACAGGCACAGTTCACCAAACATTTTGCCGCTGCACAGCACGGAGTGTCCGCTCCTCAAATTCTGGTATCTCATGCTTCATCGCCCACTGACAACTAAGCCAACAGCTCGGTAATACTTAAGGTGATCGTTCCTGTAGCACCCGGCTTCAAGGTACCCATTTCCAGATTAGTCAAGAAAGACTAACCATTGTTACAACTACAGAATCTCAGTGGCTGAATAACGTGAGGACATGTTAATCCATGGAACAGCCTCATCGTCGACGATGTTGGTCCGGTGACTCCCAGAGTCTCTCTTCCAAGAGAGGACTCAGTGGCCCAGGATGCTCCCGTCTCTGGATCTGCCGTCCCCTGAGGGTTTAGAAGCCTTTGTTTCCAGTTTTGCGAGTGGGTGTTTTGTGGGGTTTGTGGAGTTGATCACATCACTCCTACCTACATCCCGCTGGCCAGAATCAGCCCACTTAACTGCAATGCGAGCTGATAAATGTGGTCGAACCCGGGGATCAGTTCCCTGCCTCGCTGCTCCCCATGGACACGTGGATAGTTGCTCTGATACGGGACTAGACTCTTCAAACGTTTCTTCTACACGGTGAGCTCGACGGGAAGGTTTTCCCATAGGCGCGGTTGGCAGGACATCGCCGTTGGCGGGAGGCTTCTCCTCCTGGTCTGGTGTGACGAGCTTTGCTTTCTTTTGCTCCTGCTGCCCAATCCTCGGTGCCGTGTGTGGCGGCACCCAGCCGTCCTGTGTCCCAGCTGCCTGGAGCGTACGACCTCGCAGCCTCAGTGAGACTGGCGACCACTCCGTCACCACCACGCCAGGCTCCACAGTGGCAGCAACGAGGCTCTCTCTGACTGTCCTCCAGCAGCCTCAGGTCACCGCGTCCCGGAGTGCTGTTCCCTGATGGCCTCTGCCCCGGGTGGGCCGGTGACGTCTGCGCCGTCTCGTCGAGCACAAACACGCTTCTCTGATGAGGTCTGACACGCAGGCTGGACTCTCTCTCGGTCCTCCTCACCTCTTTACAGTTACTTCTCTATCATGATTTAATAATTGTTTATGATAAACTTCCCCTGTTCAAATTATGGCATGGTTTTGCCTTCTGGTTCGACCCAGGCTGTCACAAACGCCGGGTTCAGTGAGCATATAACATTTCTCTCCCAGCCCGACTCACACACAAGGTCCAGTCTGTTTCTGTCAAGTTCAATAGCACGAGGCGTATTTCACGAAGAAGAGAACTGAAACTCGCGTCTTCTGATTCTAAATCACCATAAGGGATAGGAAATGATGTAGGATACGGCAAGGAGCTTCTTGGTGGAAAAAAATTAAGTGCAACAATAATGTTATGTCTAAAAGATAATGCTTTCTCACCCAAGGTATTCAGGGTGATGAAACAGTTTATGCAACATTAAACGCAAAATAGATCATCAGGTTTAAAAGATCAAAAATACATTTCTTGACACTGCCAGATTTAGTAGATCTAAAATTAAATGAATATTTGTTTCTTATCCATTTCTCTCTGTGTGTAGTTTTTTTATTGATATAATTCAGATCCCATAAAATTAACTGTTTTAAAGCGTACAATTCAGTGGTTTTAGTATAGTCACAAAGTATACTACTATCGGCACTATCTCATTCCAGACCATTTTATCTCCACGATAAGAAACCCTGTACTCACTAACCATCATTCTGCTTTCTCCCGTTCTCAACTCCTGACACCACTGTCTACTTTCTGTTTTTATGGATTTACCTATTCTGGTAAAACTTAAATTTCATGTAAATGGAATCAATCCTACAATATGTGTCTGGCTTCTTTCAATTAGCCTGATCTTCAAGGTTCACCCATGGTGTAGCGTGTGATTTTTAATGTTTGACTTTTATAATCATTAAAAACATACAGATTC
>NW_011898767.1:4206-6732 GCF_000151845.1 Pteropus vampyrus | reverse complement strand
AAGAACTAGCATGTTTGAACATTATGAGCAAACTAGATTTAATAGACATATATAGAACACTCCATACGACAAGAGCAGAATACAAATTCTCAAGTACACCTGGAATATTCTCTAGGATAGATATATACATTAGACATTAAGCAAGTCTTAATAAATTTTAAGAGAGTTAAATCATACAAAGTATGTTCTCTAATCATGATAGAATAAAATGAAAATTTAATAAGGAAAAAATTTGGGGAAATTCACAAATATGTGGAAATTAAATAACATACTTCTAAATAGCTAATCAATCAAAGAAGAAAACACAAAGGAAAGTAGAAAATACTTTGTGATAAATGAAATGAAAAGCACAATCTACCAAAAATTAATTCAATAAAAACAATGCTTAGGAAGAAACTTACAACTGCCTGTATAAAAAAAAGAGAAAAATCTCAAATTAATAACCTAACCCTCCATCTTAAAAGCCTAGAAAAATATAAGATCAAGACAAACCCACAGAAAGCAGCAGGAATGAAATAATAAAAATCAGAAGAGAAATAAATGAAACAAAGAATAGAAACATAGTAGACACGAATCAACAAACCCCAAATTTGGCTCTTTTAAAAGATCAACAAATTGACAAAACTTTAGCTAGACTGACCAGAAAAAAGAGAGGGAAATCTCAATTACTAAAATGAAGAACAAAAGAGGAAAACATTAATATCAACATTGTAGGAGTAAAAAAGGAAAAGTAAATAAGGAAATGCCAGGAGCGATTGCATGCAAACAAACCAGATAACCCAGATGAAATAGACACATTCCAGAAAAACAAAAACTATCAAAACTGGCTCTGGAAGAAATAATATATCTAAATAGACCTATGACAAGAAAAAAATATTAAAGTGGATATTTAAAGAAATTCATACAAAGAAAATCCCAGAACCAGATAGCCTCACTGGTGAGTTCTACTAACCACTTAAATAAGAAATAACACCAATCCTTCACAACTTCTCTTATTATTAGAAAAGGAGGGACCACTTCCCAGCTCATTCTAGGAACCAAGTATCATCTGGTACCAAAATTAGATAAAAATATTATAGGTAAAATAAACTACAGACCAATATTCTTTATGAATCTAGATGCAAAATTCTTCAACAAATACTAGCAAACTGAATATAGCAACATATAAAAAGCACTGCACACTATTACCAAGTGAGATTTATTCAAGGAATGCAGGGATGGTTCAACATACCAAATAATTCAATGAAATACACCATATTAATACAATAAAGACAAAAACCATACAATTATCTCAGTAGATGCAGGAAAAGTATTTAAGAAAAATCTAACACCCTTTCATGGTCATAACACTAAAACAAAAACAAAACAAAAGAAAACACCCACAAAAAACAAACTAGAAGTAGAAGGGCACTACCTCAACATGAAAAAGGATATCTATGAAAAACTCACATCTAACATAATACTTAATGGTGAAAGACTAAAACTTATCCTCTAGGATCAAGCACAAGATAAGGACATCTGCTCTTGCCACTTCTGTTCAATATTGTACTTGAAGTTATTTCCAGGAAGCAAGGCAAGAAAAAGAAATAAAAGGCATACATAGTTGAAAGGAAAACTACCTCTACTTTTAGGATACATGACAGTATATTGAAAATCCTAAAGAATCTACTAAAAAAAAGAAAAAGCCTCTTAGAACTAATCAAAAAGTTCAGCAAGGTAACAGAATGCAAAAATCAACATCCAAAAATCAGATTTATTTCTATACATGAGCAATGAGCAATCTGTAAATGAAATTAAGAATAACAATTCTTTGTAAATAGCATTAGTAAAAATAAAATAACAGGAATAAATTGAACAAAAAGTGCAAGGTGTATATACTGAAAACTACAAAACATCATTGAAAGAAATTACAGAAGACTTAAGTGGAAAGACAGCCTATGTTCATGAATCAGAAGACTTAATATTGTTAAGATGACAATGTCCTCCAAATCGATGTATAGAGTGAATACAATCCCTAACAAAACCCCAGGTTCCCTTTTTCTTTTTGGAGAAATTTACAATCTGATTCTAAAATTCACATGGAAATGTATGAGGTCTAGAATATCTAAAATATTCTTGAAAAAGAACAAATGAGAGGACTCACACTTCCTGATTTCAAAACTTACTACAAACCTGCAGTAATCAACACTTTGTGATGCTGCCATAAAAATAGATACATAGACCAGTGGAAGAATAGATACATAGATCAATAGAATTGAGAGTCCCAAAATAAACTGTTACATGTATGCTCAATTGATTTTCAACAAGAATGCCAAGTGATTTTAATGAGAATAAGCATTCTTTTCCTCAAACGGTGCTGGGACAACTGGATATCCACATACAAAAGAGTAAAGTTGGACCCTGTACTTTATACCTTATACAAATAGTAACACAAAATGGACCAAAGTTCTAAATAGAAGAGCTAAAACTATAAAACCCTTAGGAGAAAACACAGGTGTTAAGTATTCATGACCTTGGATTAGGCAA
>NW_011898767.1:0-1911 GCF_000151845.1 Pteropus vampyrus | reverse complement strand
TCTTTTTCTAAAAAATGTTGAAGACATAGTTCAAATGTGAATACTAAGGCATATTTCCTAAGAGCTTATTATGAAAGCCTCAAATTAATCGTAGCAAGACCTCACCAGCCCAGTTCACTTCGGTCTCCTACTGACTTGCCCTGAACTAGGACCCTGGCGAGCACCCTTGCTCCATGGAGCTCCAGGATGCTCTTAGAAAATGCCAGAGATTGCATTAATTGAGACAATCTATAGTTCCACTGCAGAAAGTGAGTTTGACTTGGAAATTCAGGAAAACAACTGGTTTGACTCAATTGTTTGACTATATTCATAGTTTATTTAAAGCCATCAGATTGATGTGTGAGTTCTACATAAACTATGTGTACTGCATTTCTTGGTAGAAACCATCTAATTGGGCCATCAGTTTACATAAGCTAAAAGCTTTATAGGTTTTCTTTTTACTTTCTGTTCCTATAGTTTGAGTTTCCACGTTTTTGTATATGTCTGTTCATGGGGAAATGATATTGTACTTAGGCCCTACATTCTCTGAGGCCAGAACAAGTTCTCCTCTACATGTCAGTAAGTGTGTACCCCATCCACACTACTTTCTGCAAATAAATAGGAAATTGACAAGCTTTGGAGGGATTAGGGAATTTAAATAAACTCAGTTATTGTGGCAACTAAAACATACTCCTTTCTGCTTCAGGGCCCTGAGGCTTTCTCCTGATGCACTGAAATCCCCACAGGGTCGGGGCTCACCACTTCCTTGTTAATTGCATTTCCCTAGTCTTGGCATGGCACCTGACACACATAGTAAGTGCTCAGTGTGTGTGTGTGGCGGAGGGGTGGGGGGGAAGGGAAGGAGGGGTCAAGTAGGGGAAGGGAGAAAATAAAACTTTATAATTTGAAACACCAGGGGATAAAAAAGCAGGTAAAGGACTTTTCAACTCAGCTATCGTTTACTTAATACCTGAAACTCCGAGTACTGTGTAAACATATTGCGATGTCATAAAATCCGTGCATGACACTTTGTGCCTTCGACTTATCAGGAAACCTTTAAGGTATGTCCTAGCAGCCTCTGAATAGTTCTGACAACTGTAACGAGCATCAGAATCCCTATTCACCAGATTAGAAGCAGCATATTAGGGGTGTGATAAATGCCATATGTGGACATATGACAGTAGCAAGAAGTGACATCCTCATAAGGAAGACATAAATCATACGTAACAAGAGAAAAATGAATGTGAATATTCAAGCCACTGCTTTTCCTCAGCCCACTAAAAATAACTGTGTGTGTTTCCTGGGCTTTTGTTGTGTTGAAGGATAGTAAGCGAAAGTGTAAAAAGAATAGATAAGGGTAAGGGAAACTGAGATAAATACAAACCGCACTATATTTGAAAGTGTTGCGGGAAGCGACACCTGATGGAGGAAATTGGACGCTCAGACAACTTTGTTAGAAGAATTTATTGCCGGCGGAGAGTATGGGGCTTTCAACAGCACCAAAGCACAAACTCCCTTTGTTTAGATTTCTTACAGCTTATATAACCTTGCAGTGACCATGCAAGGGGTGGTGATTCCTCTGTCTGAGGTTTCACGTGTGCATCATGACTCAGGATGGGGAGGAGGAGTTTCGGGTGGGGGAGCTGCAAGCGGGGAGGAATTTCTAGACTACTGGTCTTATCTATTTACAGGTCGTTGGCCTTGTAGAACCCACGACCTTGGTGTCATCAGTACCGTTATCGGATTCTCAAATGGAAAGATGGGACACCGAGGCTATAAGCAGAAGTAGCACTTACTGATGCTGGCACCAGCTCAGCAGGTTCCTATCCAAAAGCTGAGCCCCGATTGTAACATAACAGGCAGTTTTATACAGTCTTGTTATTCCTACACAGCTACAGAGATAAGGAAGAACATTAGTTGGATGGCAAGCTA
>NW_011898766.1:2829-3674 GCF_000151845.1 Pteropus vampyrus | reverse complement strand
GGGAAATACTTATAGATAGGATGCTTTCAACTTTTACAAGGTCCAGACCTTTAGGAGTGGGGGATGGGGAGCTGGATGGAATGAGGAGCCTGTGAGCTGTCATCTAAAGCAGAGTCCTGGGGATGGTGGGGTGGGGTCATGTGTGGGTGGTGGTGCAGCCTCCTACCCCACCCCAGAGCAAGGGGCAAGCCCCTGCGATTTCTCCCCATTTTCTTACAGCGTGAATCTCTACCTGCCGATTTTATCTCCTCAGTCAGTGTCTCTTTCCATTTTACAATTTTATAAATTTATAATGAATTATTTTACTCCCAGAAGTGTCCAGTTTGGACAATACATTCTGTGATCTGCCTAGAGGCCAAGAAGGAGCCCCCCACTGCCCACACCTCTTGGGGCCACGCTGAGAGACCCCCTCTCTAGAAATCTTTCCTTCCAGAACTGACAGTGCATTTGGAGTCTGTATGCCATCCAGTAGCCCAAAATGCCCTTGCAATTCTGGAATCCTTAAAAAAGCAGTTTGAATTTTTGTGGCGGTAGTTGTATTATAGAATAACTGTTCTTACATTTTTATAGTGAACTTTTTAAAACATACATCAAAGTAGCAATAAAGGCATCGAAACTCATGCCCCATCACCTACCTGCAAGGGATACTAACACCTGGTGATCTGCCTCCATCTGTCCCCATCCCCACACTCACTCTTGCTGCATTTTTTAAAGCAAATCCCAGATGCCACATCATTTTACCTATAAAGCCTTCAAGAAAAGCAGTGGGCCCTTCAGAGGCATGACAAACTGGCGATCAGCAGTGTGGGGTGTTTCGAGTAGGGTATTAATGAGTTACCAGTGTG
>NW_011898766.1:0-1091 GCF_000151845.1 Pteropus vampyrus | reverse complement strand
AGCTGAAAGGTGGCAGAAGCCAGGGACAACTTTACTTGGGAGCAACTGGAGCCCAGGAGGTGGGACGGCCAGGGAACTGCCCCTCCGTGGGGCCCGGAGCTGAGTCCAGGAATAGGGCAAGAGGTCAGAAGTGTGGGTGTGATGTGGGAGCAGTAGGGTGAGGGCCTCTCACCTGGGGGCCTGGCAAGTCCATGGCTCGGGCTCCAGAGGGGTCCTTTCTCTCCCTGACCTCAGTTTACCCACCTATTAGAGGGTGCCCTGCAGAGCCCCCCAGTGTGCCTTCCCTGCCCACCCTCCCCCAGAGGGAGCTCCTTGCAGGCCAGGGTACCAGCATCTGGGTGCTGCAGGGGAGAGAGAAGTTCTGCAGAAGATCTCATTCTTGGACTCTTCATTATAAAAGCAATTCCTGCCTCATGTCAGAAACTCAGACTGGGATGTTTAAAAAGTGAGAAGGCCAGGCCCTGCCCCTCCAGTCCCTGTCCAAAAACCTGCAAGGTCCTCTCCACATGCTCAGAGATGGCTCTGTTTGCTTTTTGCAGAGCCGTCCCACCTCCAGTGCTGTGGGCATCTCAGCTGCTCTGTTAGCATAATACAGGATGGGCCCCCAATTACTCTCCGTGACAGTTCCACTGTGGCCTGGGGACTGTCCCGTAGTTACCAAACTATTCCTATTGATGGTATTTCAGGTTGCCATATTAATAACATATTAGCATAAATATGTTATTTTAGAAAAAACAAAAAGACAAACAGGACGTGTCTGCAGTGTTGAAGAGTGGCATCTGTTAGCCAGCCCCTCCCCGGTGCCCGAGGCTAACCCATTGGAGCAGCTCTGCACATTTGCTCTCCAGCCTCTGCGACTCCAGTGGGAGACCGGCTGAGCCAGGGAGCCCGAACGCAGGTGGCTTTCACTGAGCAGGTGGAGCAGCTTGGAGCTTGAAGGGGCTTGGGTGAGCCGGGTCACCCAAGGCAGAAGCAACTGGGCCTTACCTTGGGCCTTGTCCTAGCTCTGTCTCCACTCACACCTGATCCATGCAGTAGCCACGTCTTGAGGAGGTGTAGGCCGTGGCTTCCTGTAGACTTGGCTCTGGAGT
>NW_011898765.1:4672-6986 GCF_000151845.1 Pteropus vampyrus | reverse complement strand
TCTGAGTCAATGCCAAACCCAAGTTTGGTAGCAGCGCCCCCTGCTAGATCGAGCTCTGAGTAAATAGCCTCTGCTTGTTCTCCGTTGATATCTACCTCAGTTTTCAAAAACTCTGAGAGAGCTTAACTTTTAGATAAGACGTGAAAGTTACAATATCCACTTTATTTTCTCTTTCATAATTCCTGGAGACAGAAGGCATCGACATCTAAATTTGCTACGCATCTTCCATTCAAATCACACTTATTACGGTGGCTTTGTACTTAAAATGATTGTTGCCTTTTATCTGAGGGCTGATGCATTTATAAACTCGTCTGTGCTGAGCGCTTGCTACGTACGAGGCGCTGGGGAGAACACAGATGGATAAGACAGGATATTAAGTCCGATGCTCGCAGCCTAGTGCAGAAAGGACCCTCCCACAATTTACAGTCCCGCCTCTATTTCCGTGAGCATCACCCTGTCGCTTTGTTAAATTTAGTACAAGGCAGCAGGAGTATTTTATATCTCACAGGAAAAGCGTGGATTTCTCCTCGGGCTCCCACTGGGAAAAGCGGGCGAGGACGATCACAGCAGTGTGGCCCTCCTGAGTTGGGCCTGACACCCAAGGACCCTGTCAAACGGCTCCAGTCTCCAGAAATAGTAGTCACAAAGCCGGCCGAGAAGAATCAGCTCTGCAGGCTCTGCGCCCCGAACAGGAAGCTGCCCTTCATCCCAGTCAAAGACAGGGCTTTCCTCCGGGCTGCTGATGAGATCTGTCAGCGGGGCCTGACTCAGAACTCGGAACGGGCTCAAAGCACCGGAGGAAAGCCCTGTGGACCTGGAACCTGTCCCACCTAAGAGCGGGTTGTTCCGGAACGGGCCACCGGTCCCTTCATCTGCTCGGCGGCCTTCCTCCCGTCACGCAGAACTCGGAGACACCCCCCGAGGGGACTGCCACCGCCCGGAAGGTCAGCTGTGGTTCTCGGGCTCACGTAGATGCATTCGTGATGGATGCAGAGTTTCCCTCCTCCTCCCCCACCCCACCCCACAGCCGTCCGCAGTGGAGGGCTGTGGGGGTGCTGCCTCCAGGCCGGGGGTCACAGGACAAGCAGAGGAGCAGTGCAGTTGGACCCATCTTGGAAAAACAAATCGTGACAATTAAGAGGAAGGGTTGTGTGGCAAAGTGCACGGAGCCCAGTCTCGGGGTCTGCTGGGCACGGTTCTGATGCCAGGGAGCTGCTAATTACCCATGAGCTCCACCGGCTCGTTGGTTCTGGTTCCCATTCGGCCCGGCTGGAATGCAAAGCTCCCTGTCTGGTGTGGCTGTGGCAGAAACCTGGGAGGCCTTCTCACCGCGTGTCATGCAGGACTTTTCCCTCCAAAGCTACACTTCCAGGGGCTGATGTTTCTGGCTGCCTCGCTAAAAAGAAATATTTGTAAATCTCAGTTACAAGGCCCAGCATGAGGATTCGAGAGGGTGCACATTTCAGGCCCAAGCTCCTGTGTGCTCGTCAGGCAGGGGCATAAAATTCACACCAGAGTCAGGTTCTGAAGTGAAAATATTATGCAGACAGCTTCGTTACCCACAAGCCCCTGCAACTGCTCTGGGGAGAGAGCTATAGAAATAGCCTGATCAAAAACGTGGGCTTAGAAGACAGAATCAGGAGGTTTTCGTTTCATTTTTCTCTTTCCAGACCAATGACAAGCTCCCCTATTTTTCAAGACTCTTGGGAAGAGCCAGCCGGGTCCCCTCTGGGACGCTTCGTGCAGCCCTCAGTGAAACTGCCCGCTCAGTGGCCTCGACGTGAGTTTACACCTGTAGTAAGAAAACCGCTTCCGAACTACAAAAATGAGGGCACGAACCTCGTTTTAGATGATACTCTTACACATGCACGTGAATCATAATCCGAAGGATTTAATTATGTATTCCTCCCACCCACAGATTGAAGCAGAATGAGACCCTCATAATCCCTGAACAAGAAAATAAAGAAACCGCATCTGAACGTCACTTCCAGTCTCATATAAAGCGTGATTTCTAACCCCACCGTTTTAATGCCGAGAATTTGGCACCAGCTTCCCTTCTACAAGCCTGCACACAAGCGTTTTATGTCCTTCCAGATTCTTTACAGGCTTAGACCTGGTCGTGGATCCCCCAAGTGTGATATAAAGCTGAGCTAATACAGATACTAGGCTCCTGGAGGCAGCCGGCTGAGCAGGTGACGCAGACAGACAGGTCAGCACCTAGAACCTGGCTGGGAAGCGGGGCTGGGGGCCGGGGATGGCGGGGGTCCCACCGTCAACTACACAGCCATCCTGCTTCCAGAGAAAGCAGAATTCA
>NW_011898765.1:0-512 GCF_000151845.1 Pteropus vampyrus | reverse complement strand
GCAGGTAAAAGTAAGTCAGGATTTAAATGATTTAAATCACGGAGTTACAACCAATTTTCATAACTCACCAAATAGTGCAAACAACTTCTTGTTAAATACTTGGCAGCAATTCATAAAAGTTAACTACATGTTTGACCCTGAAACCATTCATTCAAAAAGCACCAAACTGATACCACAGGCTGATCAGCGGCTTCGTGGCCCCCACGACTTCCTTTCCTGGTGGCACACCCACGAGCCGCATGGCCAGAGATGTCATTTGTTGACCTGGGAATAGGGAGGTCAGACTGGGTCACCCATGCGGGCCCAGCGGAATCCCAGGCGCCCTTAAATGCAGTGACTTTTCCTACCAAGGAAGAGGAAGTGGATGATCACAGCACGAAAAAACCGGGACCTTGCTGGCTCAGAGACGGAGGGAGCCACCCGGAAAGCTTGAGAAGGAGGGGAATTCGAACAAGAGCCACTGCGGTTGGAAGAGGACCCTGGGCCCAGGCGAGCGGCTCGGCCCGGGGAGG
>NW_011898764.1:5707-7773 GCF_000151845.1 Pteropus vampyrus | reverse complement strand
GGGGAGGAGGGAGGGAGAGGGGGAGAGATCTGTCTCTTCTTAAAAGGGCACGAATCTCATCATGAGGGCTCTGCCCTCATGACCTAATCACTGCCAAAGGCCTCATCTTCAAATCTAATCACATTGGCTCTTAGGGTTTCAGTGTGATATTAGGGTGCACAAAAATTCAGTCCACAGCACAGCCCTTTACAGAAAAAAATGGTGGACCGCCCCCTTATCATAAAGAACGTCAGGCTTATCCAAGCTGACAGAATCCTTCCTAATTCGGCCTCTGTCTCCCGTCATCTCGTCCGTCTGCTTCGGGCACTCGGAGCTCGCTGTTCCTGCTCAGATACGACACGTTCCCGAGCGCTTCCCCACCTTCACACGCTTTCTCCTCGATTCTCTTGGAGCTTGTGCCCTTCTGTGCGTCCGGAAAGTCTTTGCTTTAATGTCACTTTCTCAAAGAGCTCATCTTTGACCACGATTAACAAATAATACTTCCAACCTTCCGTCTCTTCTGCTATGTTCTGTCCCCACACCCTGCTTTGTCTTTCTTCAGAGCATTGATCAGCTCCCTCCATTACCATGTACTACAAACAGATGATCGATGGATTTGTCTGCACAATAAATGGGAAAGAAAAGGTTCAAGGATGGCTGCTATCCTCGGGACCTGAACAGCTGGGGAACGGTGACACCGTTTGCCGAGCTGGGCAAATCTGTGAGAGGAGCATATTTTGGGAAGAGAGCGTCGGGCAAGATCAAGATTTCCATTTCAGACATGTTATATTGAACGTATCTCTTAGATGTCAGGGTGGAGTTGTCTGATAAGCAGTTGGACGTACATGTCTGGAATTATTCAGGGGTAATATTGGGTCTGGAGATAAAAACTCATGAGTCATCAACATAGAGATATTTAAAGCCATCGTCTTGGTTGAGATCTGCTAGGCGCACAAGAGAAGAGGGCTAAGAGCTAAGCCCTGGAGCAGAAGAATATTTAGAAGATAAGGAAAAGGAAAGAATATTTCGAGGATAGGGAAAAGGAAGAAATGAAGGAAAAAAGACTAAAAAAGAGAATCCACTGAGGTATTGGAAAAACCAGGAGAGTATAATGTACAGAAAGCCAAGTGAAGAAAGGTTGCTGCCCCTCTTTCTCCAGTGAGGGTTGAGAACTGGTCTCTAAATCTGGCCAAGGGCTGAGACAAGGGCAGAAAAATGAGTACAGAAGCCCGGTGGGGTAAGTTCGAGAAGAGCCCCTAAGGGGAAGGCGAAGAGGTGGAGGCGGAGCAGAGGTCACCACTTCGAGGTCTGTGGTATGGCAAAAAGCAAATGAAGTGATAGCGGGAAGCAGCTCTCCAGAAGGGGGAGATTATCTAGAACGGGGGATATAGTCCAGCGCACTCAGGAGAATAAGACACTAGAGAGAAAAGATGACGCTGAGGGAAGGAGAGATCATCGTGGGACAAAGTCTTCAGGCAGTTCAGGGTGGGCCCGGTGCACCAGCGGTGGCGTGGTCTCGGGCGGGAGCAGCTCCGGTCTGCGAGGAAGGTAGAGACAAGGGTCCTGAAGGGGATGGGGGTCGGTGACCCACCCGTAGGTGGATGAGGGCGTTCTCTTCTGCGTGCTGCTGTTTTTCTCAGTGAACGAAAGGTGGAGGGGAGACGTGAGCTGGTGGCTTTGGAGCCAGGGTCGTGCCTTGACCATGGAAAGGCAGGGGGATTGCCAGGCAGGGACGAGGGCCCTCGTGAGGCGTGTGGGCGACATTAACACGTGACCAGACATCTCGACTTCGTTGCCCGCCAGTCGCGTTCAGCTACTCGGCTGCAGTCTCTGCGTCGGTGGAGAGCTGGGTTTAAGAAGAGTCTAGGCTGGAAGGAGAGATGGAAGCTGAGAGTTTCTGCGAGGCAGTGACTGAAACGACGGAAGGAAAGCGGGGGAAGGGCACGAAAGAGGACGAAATGGCACCGAAGGCAGAGTCGGCGGGTGAAGTTCTCACCAAAAACTCGCCGAGTCAGGGCCATAGGAGAGGATTATCCGCAAGACAGCGGGTAGCGGTTAGAGAGTGGCATCCTTAAAAGCGAGAGCCG
>NW_011898764.1:0-362 GCF_000151845.1 Pteropus vampyrus | reverse complement strand
CAAAAAATCTCTTATCAGGTCAAGATAAGCCATCTAATTTGAGCAAGGAATGGTTTTAGTAACACCTTTCCATCCACTTCACATTAATCCTTTAAACTGCAGCTAGACTACCTGCTTAAAAGGTAAGGCTAGGGGACAACACGGTCCCACAGGTGAGGTCTGCTGACTCAGCCACCAACTTGGACATTTGAGTGAGTTCCATTTGGTTTTGGTTTTTCTTCTAGAGCATGAGTGGGGCTTCCTGAACTATGGAAGGAGTTTCTTCCCAGGAATCACAGAGCCCTTTAGCAGTTGACCTTAGTCCAATTTTTTAAGAAGATAAAAACAACCAGTTTCATCTCTTTACTTCTTTCTGCAACCAT
>NW_011898763.1:5187-7646 GCF_000151845.1 Pteropus vampyrus | reverse complement strand
TAACTGTAACTCACAGAATAAGTGTTTTCATAGTGTATAAAAGAGCTAATGTGAGTGTAATAAAATTTAACAGATGAAAGCTTCCATTAAATTTTGTTTATAAAGTGTTGTCCTGTATCTGATAGTAAACTCCTATAGAAATCATTTTTAGAACATCAGAAATATGACAGGAGAGAAGTTCAATAGAGTGTGCCTAATTCATTCCAATTCACAGAGTAATGCATTTCAATTCACACAGTGATGCATTCTAGTCTCCAACATGAGAATCCAATCTAATTGATGCTTAGTAGAGTTGAAACAAACTCACAGCACCAGAAAACTGACAATGTCTATTTTGCTAAATAGAGAAATACTTTAAATATTTTTTCAATGTTTTCTAAGCCTGGCTATGCCTTATTTACTACACTATACCTTATGATAATAGGCCTATACTACTTATAATATAAGACAATAGTCGTTGATCTTTGAAGTCTTCCACTATTTTTATGGTAATTAAAGCTGTTTAAGAATCAACTTCTGATGCTTGTCTGATTTTCTGGAACAGGTTTAAAAGTCTAATTATAGTCAGATGTTCCAAGCTTCTGGAAACCAATTTAATGTTTGCTATGAGAAACCAGCTTACTGGTATTGAAAGGTTTTCTGGAAATACACTATCACATACAATAACAATCATTAAATGTCATCCTAAATCTTTAGCAGTTTGATTTAATGTTAAGTATTAAATTTTTAGGTTTGCTTTTTTTTTTAATCTTTTTTTTCCTGACATATATTAATTGAACACTAATTTTCAGATTATTTGGGGGATTATTGTCTCCAGATAAAATTCCTATTTTCCAGGTAAAAAAGAAATTAAATACACACACACATGAAAAGACATTAATAAATCAGTCAGTTATTTTCTGAGAGGTAGAAAAAAAATTGAATTCACAGGATTCTGGCATTGGTAAATTAGTTCATATGTTCCCTCATGAGAGGGGGGGAAAAAAAAACTAGAAAGAAAAAAAATTACTACACAAAGAGGAGCTTCTTAAAATCTGCTGAAAGGGCAAAATGAAGCCTTTTATCAGTCTTGATGCTCATCTTTTCATTGAAGGAGACAAAACTGGGTCAAAAAAAAAAGGTAGATAAAGACTTCATCATTTAAATATTTCTGCCTTTTCCCTTGAAAGCTGATTTATTTTGCCTGGAGGCTGGCGGGGGCATATAAACCTTTGATTCATTTTATCCATTTGTCACATGAAAAGTCATGATGAAAAGGACAGCCAGAGTCCCTTAGGTGTGAAGATACTGCAATACTACTCAAGACCATTTTACTCAAAAAACAGCCATTATTCAGCCATCAAGCCATCACACATATCACTTCCATTTTACAGATTGGGCCATTTAAACTGAAAATGTTTAACTGAACTTTTAAAGTTGACCTAAGAAATTTCAGCTGAGCTGAGAATTACTTTAAGTTCCAGCAGGGTGACTGTGTCTTGACTTTCCAATTTGAAGGCTATATTTTTTTCTGAATTATAAACTAAGCACTAAAATAATACAAACTCTTTAGAAAAATAATTAGAGTAACATCTTGCTCATTAAATTACATGGATTCAAGATACAATGTCATTTGCAGCCAATCTTTCCAACATACAATCTTCTAGGTAATTATAGTGTATTTTATAATTACAATGCCAATTTGATGTTGAATTACTGTATTGTGTCAACAGTAGACTAAACTAAGTGGTATAACTTCTTTAATGGAGGCAAGACTATTATATGTTCAGCCAGCAAACATTTATTGAGTACCTACAGTGTATCATATAAATTTGTAAGATCCTGGAATAATCACATGAGTAAGACAAGAACTCTGATCTCAGTCCTCTAGAAGAGATAGACAAGTAAACCACACTGATAGGACAATGTGACGAGGGCAATAACAGTGATGCACTAAAGGTGCTGGGAGAGCTGGTGCACCCAACTTAACAAAAGAGGGGGCTTGAGCAGTTGGTCACATGATTCTCAGGTAATAGCTATTCCTTCATGCAGTCAGCTATGAGTTAATAACCACCTATTGAGTGTTAGAAATTGATATTTCTAGATATATGATAATGAAAAAAAAAACATTTACTTTTCATCATGAAGATTATGCAATAGAGAAGACAGACAAGAAATATTAAGCAAATACATATACATTATAATTTCAAGCTAGGAATCACGATAAAATATCCTTTGATCTTAGCACAAAGGGATAAAGCCTGACAAACAGCCTATTTTAGATTGAGAGGTCAGGGAAACCTACTCTGAGAAACTGGCATTTGAAAATATATCACAAGGAGGGGATGAGTTAGTGAGGCTAGGGTGTGGGAGAAGAGAGTCATGCATAGCAGTGAAAACAAGTACAAAAGTTGTATGGTAGAAATGAGTTTGCCATGTTTTGAGGAGTACTATGATGTTAGTGTGCCATGATCAGAAGT
>NW_011898763.1:0-422 GCF_000151845.1 Pteropus vampyrus | reverse complement strand
GGGCCTCGCGGGGGCAGCCCTCTGTGGCTGTAATATTCCACAAGCTGCTTGGGCACCTCGGCCAGCACGCACCTGGCCAGCGCTATGGGGCTCGCCTTCTTTAGGGAGGAGTGCTATTGAATGGTGAAGAGAAGGACACATGTTATGTATTTGGAGAATTTGCAAAGACTGTCACTTAAATGACTGTGTGGGATAGAAAATGTGCCTAACATTGAGGTTAAAGATAACTGGACATGGTAATGGGCTTCTTTTAGCAGTCTAAGATAAGGTTTTGAAAAAGAGATGAACTAATGAAGTAAATGCTCAGTTTTCAAGTAGGATTTCCAGGAAATATTTTAAACCCAGGACTTGATGGGTTAGAAAACAAATCTCTCTCTCATTCTAAGGCTACCCAGAGAGCAAAGCGTTCTAAAGGAAAGAAT
>NW_011898762.1:2702-3532 GCF_000151845.1 Pteropus vampyrus | reverse complement strand
ATATACACACATCTTCTTTTTCCATTCATCCATTAATGTACATTTTGGTCGTTCCTATATCTTAGCTGTTGTAAATAATACTGCAGTTAACATGTATATATCTTTTTTTTTTTTTAAGATAAATAGCTAGAAGTGGATCTCCTTTGTTTCTTGATTACTGATAAAGTATACTTCCCCAGTACCATGGATTTGCTATCTTCTTAAATCTTACTCTTTTTTCTCTTTATACATTTAAATGCCTATTTTTAGGTTGTTCTTGGAAGAGTGTACATTTTATTAATATGAAATAGCTCTAATATATTTCCAGATTTTTGCCTTATATCTATTTTTCTGATGCTAATATGGCTATTTAATAGTTATATAGGATAATTTTGTTTGTACTTATTTCTGGAAATTTATTTTGTATTTTCCATTTGTCCTGCTTTTTTGTTTTTCTTTCCCATCTTTTTTGGGTTTATTGAACTTGTTATTTTATTTCTTTCTTCCAGTTGACTGACAGTCATACTTTTTTTTCTACTCTTACAGTGATTATTCTTACATCTTACAGCATACTTTTACATTTTTTTTACTAAAATCTAAATTGAACTATATAAAGCTTTCCCCAAAGCAAGAGAAAAAACACATTTCTATTTTTCTACTTTTTACTTCTGCAACTCTTCCATAACTACCTCTTTTGTTAAGATTACCTGGGATTAGACTGTTAGTACATTTTACTGTTAATGAACATTTACTTACTAGACTGTTAGTGAACATTTATTTAGTCTTAACTATGACATTCCCCACTGTTCCTTGTATTTCACATTTTTTTCCTGAATTTTTGCATGCTTTAA
>NW_011898762.1:0-1400 GCF_000151845.1 Pteropus vampyrus | reverse complement strand
CATATTTCATAATATAACGTTTAAAAATAATCTGTTGATTACTTTTTATTTTTCATGGATACAGTCTTGAATTTCTCTGAGATTATTAAAGACAGTTATGCCCAATTTATATCGTTTGCCCTATTAACATTGTATGTGTGTGTGTGTGTTTTATATACTAGGGGTTTTTTTTTGGTGATGTTTCTCTCCATAATGATGTTAGTTCTCAGATAGTTAGGAATATTGAATGGTTGTGATTTTTTAATGAATCTGATCATCTTTGAATGTGAGAATTCCTGTTCTGTTGATTGGCCTATTATGCTTATAGCAACCTGCCTCAGATGTCTGAGAGGGTAGGATGGATTGCACTGCTACATGCAGTGGTCTAAGGATTTTGGACAGCGTATAAGTGTTCCACATCTCTCCTGGGAGAACTTACCTACGTGGGTCATCGCTCTGCCTCTCTCCCTAATGCTTCTACTCTCTGCTCTATTTTGTTTATAAAATTGTACATACAAGGTGTTGTTGGAAGGTGGTTTGGGTGAAGATGGATCTCAACTCATTAAACTTCTTCAAAAAAACATTCTCCTTTATAAAAATTGCAGGGATCCTTGTATCCACTAACTGCTGCTTTTGAAACTCCTTCTTCACAAACAACATGTACTCCAAAAATGATCTATTTCCATACATTTTTAGAGCTATAATTTTCTTCAACTTTAACTTTTCATAAATCTAAAATGTTCTCTTTTTCATCTTATATAGGTTTTTTTTATACTGTTATCAATTATTTGAAAACTGTGTGTGTGTGTGTGTGTGTGTGTGTGTGTGTGTGTGTGTGTGTGTGTGTTATTTCTTGTCATTTATGATGGGAAAGGAGTCATGATCAGAGTTCACCATCTTGATGAATCCCTCATTTACATCCTTTGTGGCTCATAATTGTATTGTTACAATTCATTTACTTGTCATCTAATTTATTGTTTTTGCATTTCCTCATGTTCTTTTGTCTCAGTTTGTTATTTTCTCAGGGCTTTCTATTCCCAAGTCATGCACTTTTATATGCTTTAAAGATGCTAGATACCTTTTATTCCAAATTTGTTCTTTTCAGAAGAGAGTTAAACTGTGGGTCTTCAAGGTGAAAATTCCTTCAGCATGATTGTATTTTTCACAGGCTTTGTGTTGTTTGTTTTCTTTTATTTTTATCCATGATAAAGAAAACACCTTTCTATTCTCATTCCTTGTCAATACCCAATGTTTAAGGCTGTTCCTTGTCTCTACTCACTGTCCACTTGGTGCAAATAGAATCCTTTTTTTCAACAGTAGGGCAGGAGAACAGGCTGATTCAGAAGTTCAGAGTACAGTTCCCCAGATCCAGTGTCTGTTGGTCGTTTCTCTGGTGTTGCTCCTTGGACCAGCGCTAAAGG
>NW_011898761.1:4252-4556 GCF_000151845.1 Pteropus vampyrus | reverse complement strand
AAAAAAAAAAAAAAACAACCTGCAATAGTGTTAAGAATATTAGATTGGGTCTTAGGATTGTCTTTGGTTATGTATTAGCCACTAACTTTATATATAACTTTAAGCAAACAATTTAACCTCTACAGATCTGCTTCTTCACCAGAAAAATGTTAAAATGATGATGAAGTCCCCTTATGTAACCTACAAAATTCTATATGACTTGCCAAAGCAATTTCTAATTATATAGTGAAGTCAGTGAAACACAGCTTCAGAACTAGAGACTCTGGTTGGAGATTAGCCCAGAGTTAAGACTGTCTTACATATC
>NW_011898761.1:0-2489 GCF_000151845.1 Pteropus vampyrus | reverse complement strand
TAAAATCTATCTTAATTCTGTTTATTTGAGGGAAAAAATGATTAAAATAGAAAGACTTTTCTGAATAAGACTTATTTAATGAATTATTAAAATACGAAATAAGGCCCTTGGGCAGAACCTTTCTCAAAACTCTTCCAGTAACCCTTGAAATCTAAGAGTTCTGATCTAGAATCAGTGGAGTAGATTATCTATGTATGTCTAAATTCCCTACCATGGATCTCCAGCATTCAGATATTCTTCAGCCTTGCTGAATTTCTGTATCCTGTGCAGTTTTGCCAACTGTGGTATCAACCCAAGTTTTCAACACTAAATCATCAATTTATTCTCTTTAGTAAAAACTGACAACCTAATACAGAGTTAACATTTGACAGCTCCCAGTATATATTATCACATGAATTCATTATTTTATAAATTTTATATCTTCCTTCTGGAGTTACTCTACCTTCAAAGTAAAATGAGAGAATAACCATATGAGATTGCACTCTTTATCTTAATGGTTTATTATGAATTTACACTGAAACCTTAATAATCCAAAGAGAATGTTTTTATTTGCTTTTGAGGGAATTATCTCTCACCAGCCCTCCGCCCCCGAAAAAAAAAAAAAAAACTTCAAGGATAAACATAGATGCTACGATGTGCTACACAGAACTTAACTAGGTTATACAACAAAAGTATCCAGCAAAAACTTCAATTTATGTTATGTGCACATTCTAAAAGTAGCATACACTTTATCATTAGTACAGTAGGAGAAATGATAAAGTACTCAAGATAAATGAATTTCTCGTGCAATCAGGTTTTTCATGTCATAATAAAGTTATCTCTTAAAAAAATACTGTTTTGCATAACATTTTCCTAATGTAATGAATAATTTTAGAAAGCTAATATATTTTCCTTATTAACTAACTATAAAGCATTGCCTACTGAAATAAGCTTTTTGCTGAAATATTTAAAACATTAAATTCTTACCTCACAGGACTGCTTGCTTTCCATTATCTTTAAAATAGAGTCTTTCAAAGCATGATGAACGAATTGTGTAGCAGTGGCTTTCATATACTGCTCCATCAAGGTGCTTGCAAGTGTTGTGGCTCGAAATAAAGTAGTGGCTTCATCTACATACACAAATATTTACATTAAAAGAAATTCATTTTTTCCTCAACAATTATAACCATTTAAGTATGCTTAATTGCATGTAGCACTGAGGTACTGATTATAACAATATCCTATATTTCTATACACTCAACCCTTCAAAAGACTTTATATCATTACTTCATTAGATCATAAACAGGAGAAGGGATTAACACTACCACATTCATATAAAAAAGCAAAGGCTTAGAAAGTTTAGGTGACTTGTCTAAAACCAAAGAGCCAGTTAGTGACATAGTAAGGCTAGAATCTAGCTTTGCTTTCCACTGAGCCCATGCTTTGAAAAATCTGAGTTAATTTCCAAATAAAAATATAACATAACTCAGAAAAATCTGAGTTAATTTCCAAATAAAAATATAACATTTTTCAAAGCCCATGCTTTGAAAACTCTGAGTTAATTTCCAAATAAAAATATAATAAATCCCAGTATATTATTAACCTAAAACATGGCACTAATGACTTTTAATAAAATCCTAAAACAAATATTGCCAGAAAAGACAATCTCAGTGTAAACTATGTACCACCACTTTTTCTTTCCCGAAAAATTTATATATTTTTACATTTTCTATGATTAGGAGGAAATAGTTCTAGATGTCACAGTTTATTTGAGGAAACCTGGAAGCAAGTACTGTTACTGAGTCAAAGTGCTGGTTGGAAATGGGTAGTTCTGACATATTTATAAGGCATTACAAAACATTATGTGCCAGCTATATTTGCCTGGAAACTACTGATCTATAGAAGCTAGAAATAAAATTCAGCTAACACTCAACTTTTGTGTAATGAATTAGTAAAAAATAAATAAGAGATTGTGGTAGGTATACCAAACTATTCTTAATAAAGCACCATGAGCCACTGATCTGGACACAGAAGTCGCTTTCTTATGGCTTCTAATACTAATCTGTCATGACAGAAACTTGTATTAGAAGTATCGACCCCCCATATTAGCCAGCATAAGAATCAGAACTGACATTCCAACTGTTATTTTAATGAAGGAAAAACATAACTTAGATTATTTACCTGTTTAATATATTCTAAGATGAATCCACATATATTTGATATGTAAAATCTGATTATTGATCAAATTTTTATAAGTATCACACTAACACTTCCATACTGTACCTTCCATGCTTATTTCTCTGTCATTTAGTGTACATAACAACAATGATTCAAGCTTTTCATGGAGAAAAATCCTCAATAGGATGCTAGCCAGTAGTGTTCGGTCTTGTCCACATACATGTGATAAAGCATAGACTACATGAAGTTCCTTTTGCAGTATAAGCTAAAAATGACATTAAGAAAGATTGTTGAAAGTACACAGCATTAAGCATCCTCAGTGAGATTAACAG
>NW_011898760.1:3360-5489 GCF_000151845.1 Pteropus vampyrus | reverse complement strand
ATCATATGGACCTGATATTTTCTTTGGGGGAAACTTTTAAATCGTAAATTCAATTCTTTTATTTGATGTCACGCTACTGAGATTTTCTATTTCTTCTTGCATACATTTTGTTAATTTGTGCCTTTCGTGGAATTTGTCTTTTTTCATCTAAGTTATTCTGTTGGTTGTCATAAAATTATTCACATATTCTCTTACTGACATTTTAATGTCCTAAAAATTTTGCTATGTTGCATTTTCACATTAATTTCGGTCAAAAAGTGTTATAATTTCTTCTTTGACCTATATGTTCTTTAGAAGTATTTTGTTTCATTTCCAAATATTTGGGTATTTTTCAGATGCTTTCTGTTATTGATTTATAATTTAGTTCCGTTGTGTATATAAAAATAAAAAACCACAGTGGTTTCGGCCCTTTCAAATGTACTGACATGTGTCTTAGCATGCTGTCTGCTTGGGTGACTGTTCCACGTGCATGTGAATAGCATATGTGTTCTGCAGTTTGGCACCGTTATGTCCTATGTCCTACGAAGGCCAATTAGGTCACCTTGGGCAGTCGCGTTTTCCAAGTCGTGTATGCCCACTAATTTCTGTTCGCTCTATCGTTTACTGAGAGAGGCGTTAAATCTCCAGACACAGTCACGGACATGTCCATTTCTCCCTAAGTTCTGCGGTTCACCTCCGTCTGTCGTGACGTTCTGTTACGAGCTTTGTTCGGTCTCTATTTCTCGCTCTTTCGCGGTTAGTATCACCGGGCGTGTAGATTTCCATTCTTTTACTTTTAACCTATCTATGTCCTGTTTTGTTGTTGTCTTGTTTAGTTTTTCTTGTAGACGGCTTACACTTGGGCCATGTTTTTGTTTTTTGTTTCGTTTTGTTTTTTTAATCCAATCTGAAAATGGTTTCTTAGTTGGTGTGTTTAGATCGGCACTAACAGAACCTTCTTCGTGACGGAAATGTCCTCTGTCTCTACTGTCCAAGACAATGGCCACCAGCCACACGTGCCTACTGAACGCTGGCAATATTTCTAGTTGGCTTGAGGACAGATATTTTTATTTTATTCTATTATAATTAATTCGATTAAAATCAAATAGCCACATATGCCCCCTGGAAATAAGCCGAGGAATCTCATATCCACCTTGTTCATTTCCTCTCTCTTAGGGACCATCCACTTGTGCTTCCTGTATTTCAATGTCTTATATGGTTGTTTCATGTTCTCGTCAAGTTTTTTATTTGTTTAAAGTAGGAGAATAACTCTCAAAATTTTTACTCCCTCATAGCCGGGAACCGTATTTGATTTTTCATGTATAATTATAATTATTATTTACATAGTTTTGTGCCTTGTTTTGAAAACGTACCTAGTTTATTATATTGTTTATATAAGAGCTGCAGAATCCAGTCCCTTGGTCCCCTCAGTGGCGGTCCTGATGTCCTGTCTTTCCACTCTAAGGAACAGGCAGGCTGATGGGCCGTGTGGTGGGGTGCAGGCCGATGCTGCTATCGGCTTGTGGTATCTTAACCCCCAGGTAGGGGCCTTACGGAAGCAGCAAGGCTCAACCCACCCAGTGCTGACGGCCGGTACAGAGGCGGGTACTGCTCTCCATCACAGGGGAGCAGAGTTATGCTGGGCGCTGCTGGAGAAGGCCACCGTGTAAAGGTCTAGTGGGCCTGGTACTTCACTTTGGAGACATCGTTCACTCACTCCCTGTCCTCAGTTTATGGCCCCTGTGACAGGGCTAGATGACTAGCATAAAGATGGAAGTACCTCAAAGTCAGAGTTGGCTCAGGGGGTTTCGTAGTAGACGGGGGTAGACAGTAGGCTTTATGTCCGCCATTGCCCCAGGGCTGCTTGTCCTCGCTCGCCGGCACAGCTGGTGTACCTGTCCCAAGTCAATTGGGACCTGTGGTCACTCCACCTGAGGCCGTGGGAAGCTGCTCTTGTCCTCTGAGGAGGACGTCTGGAGGTCAGGGAGGCTAGCAGGGAGGTGAGCTGGGCAGTCACAGTTGTCCTGCAGAGACCTGGTGTGGGCCGGTGCAGGCGGGGACAAAGCAACCCCGTTAAGACGCCTGACAGAAACTCAGCAGCACGTCCAGCCTGTCGAGCTGTCCTACGCCCTCCACGCGTCCTCCGCCCA
>NW_011898760.1:0-1337 GCF_000151845.1 Pteropus vampyrus | reverse complement strand
GGTGGGCGGACGGCACGGTGCCGTGCGGCCCTCGTGGAAGGCGGCTTCGGGCTCAGTCTAAGGACGCAGGCCAGCTTCCTCCACGAGCGCGGGCCGCACAGACGCGTGGCCAGCGTGCGACTTCCGAAGGACTCTGCCAGAAAACAGCCTCGGCTGGGTTTCCAGCATCGGGCACGTGGAGGTTAATTCAAATGCAATGGATCAAATAGTTTGTGTGGCCCGCGGCTGTCACTGAGTCTACAGGGCTGTGAGTCCCCCGGGGTCCACTCTCCCCAGATAAGTCAGACCCCGCCATCAACAGCAAACTCGTTAGCTCTCTCTGAATAGTTTTCTCTTTTGGTCTCGAAATTCCTGTGTCTTTACATTAATTTCCCGGCTAATTACGACAAAAACAAAATGCGTTCCCCAAGTGAGTGAAGAAAAGAAAGACAAGTAGAGAGAATGGCATTTGCACCCTCCTGATTTAAGCTTGGAGAGCCTAGGACAACTGTGTCCTTAAGGTCCAATGGCACAAGGTACACCCATCTCCATCCTGTTTTTTTTGGGGGAAAGCATTTGGATGAAACACTTCACGAACATTTCTGTGCTTGTGCGTGTAACTGCGTTAGGACAACGGCCCGGTCTGCGTGGCTTGAGCTGAGCCTGGACACGTGGAGTTACACTGCCCCTGGCTCTCCTTGTCGGGCCTGATGCCATCTCTGGTAAATCGTGGACGGTCACCTACCGTTCGGAGGTCCCTTGACAGCAGACTTAAGCGCTGAGATGGCGTACGAGCTTCTGCTAGTGCACAGAATTCTTCCCAGGGAGGAAGGAAAGCCAGGCCGACGGCCTTTAACGTTTAAAAGATGTCCCCGCACGCGTACCACCGCCCGTGTCACTGTCTGGAAAGGAAGGGACGGGGGGCGCCACACGCTCCAGGGGCCACACTTGGTGGGAACACGCGACAGTGGACAGTGCTTAAAAATTCGTTCTATTTGCTCATTCATTATTCTAGGTGCTTGGATATGACAGACGAGGCCCCCGGCCGCGTGGGGCTTGCGTCCTACGGGGAAGCGAATAGTAAGTGCTAAATGATGACGTATAAAAGTCCAAGGTGACATATGCTGTGGAGAAAACAGAATGAAGTGAGGAGAATCAGGCCAAACACAGGAGCCCTGGCTGGCCTCGCCATGGAGGTGGCAGGATGAGGATTTGAAGGGACGCGGGAGTTCCCATGAGCCCGCCTGGGAGGACAGAATTTCACACAAAGGCCCCGGCACAGGCTCGGAGCGGGGGGATGGTGGGACCGCAGTAGGCCACAAGGCGAGAAGTGTCCTGGTTTGGTGCCTAAGGGGACA
>NW_011898759.1:3003-4653 GCF_000151845.1 Pteropus vampyrus | reverse complement strand
AGGCCGTTAGGCGATGAATTCTCCTAAATCTGTCAGTCACGGCCTGCAGGGTGTTCGTCCTCACGAAGTTAAGGGACGAGTCTCACCAGGTGACACGGATAGCTTTGCGCTTAGAATAAAAGCGCAGTTCCAGATCGCCTTAATTTTGCCTCGCGCTGGTTTTTTTTTTTTCTTTTTTTCCCCTTTTTACACGAGGCCTGTGGTCCAAACAGAAAGCCGTACGCAGTGACAGGTGTCTCCGCCCCGGTCAGCCCAGAGCGCCTCCGGCGCCGCCTCCCTGAACCCCGCCTGCTTCTCGGAGCTGGTCCCTGGTCTCCCGACTCTCTGAAGTCTCCTTCCGTTGCTGCCGAGGGCCGTTTCTCTGGACGTTTACAGCGCCGTTTTCCTACATCCTGCCCTTGCACGCACCCTGTGCTCTTCTCACGTGTTTATAGAGTCCAACCTCGTAACTAGATTTCAGGGGCTCGAGGGCAGGTCCCACCCTTCATTCTCCCCTCTCAAGGGGCCTAACACAGTGCCGATGCGCCCGAGTGGCCCGGTCCGAGCTGGAGGACTGGCGAACTGCCATTCAGAGCACCCCGGAGGGCGTCAGTAGCAAAACAGGACACCTGAAGCCCTCACCCGATGGCCGGAATCTTGATTTGGTCTGACTTATCATCTACCCCTTGTTAAAGCCGATAGACTCTAGCTAGCTCGTGGACTATTTTACCTGGGTCATCTAAAACACCCAGGTCCTCTGATCTCCACTGCGGATTTGTATTTTGAATGCCCTCCCTATAAATACCGGACTCGGTTGGTTGCTGTTGTACAGCCGACTGAATCCGAAGATAATCCTGCCGTTTATGCTCCCGTCTCCTTCCCTACCCCGCTGTGCTTGACGGCTGTGGGGGGACCGTGACCGTTCGCTCTGTTTGAATGACCAGGTCCTATACTGGACAGATGGCACCAGGGACCCCATGGTTGGTAAGATCCGCGTCAGTGGGAATGTCACGAGCAAGACCATCACGGGGCTGAAGGCTAACACCGTCTACTTCGCCTCCGTCAGAGCCTACAACACCGGCGGGGCCGGGCCCTCGAGCCCCCCAGTTAACATCACCACCAAGAAGTCGCGTAAGTATTCCCCACGCTCCAGGGGGCGACACCCATCGCAGGCAGAAGCGCGCGCGTCTGCCCCAGCTCCATTTCATGCCCCCGCCTCACGTTTTCACAGACGTTCATTGCTCTGTCCCTCAAGTACGGGCCATGGTTGAAGCTTTCTCGTCTCAGTCAGAAGGAACTGTTTGGGTACTTTTGGAAATATCCTGAGTATATAGGGGAAGGGCAGAAGCCTGCAGCGTTTGGGGACACAGGCTCCGATGTCCCCTCCCAGCCGGAGTTCACGCTCGGAACATCAGGTGGTTACTTACCTTTCGGTCTCAGAGCCTCATCTGTAGAAATAAACACGTGGTACGTATCTCCCCACCCCAAATCCAATAATTAACTCCTTTGCTTCTTCATGTCTCCCTTAATAACCGGCCAGACGTCTTACACAGAGGCAGGGCCTTCTGAATAAAGAATGATTAGTTGATTGCTGCGGCCCCTCTCCTACCAGGGAGGCTGGTTTTGCACAAATATTCCCCACTAAGAGGCACAGTAATTACTGGAGAAATG
>NW_011898759.1:0-1998 GCF_000151845.1 Pteropus vampyrus | reverse complement strand
GCTCTGTCCCTCAAGTACGGGCCATGGTTGAAGCTTTCTCGTCTCAGTCAGAAGGAACTGTTTGGGTACTTTCGGAAATATCCTGAGTATGTAGGGGAAGGGCGGAAGCCTGCAGCGTTTGGGGACACAGGCTCCGATGTCCCCTCCCAGCCGGAGTTCACGCTCGGAACGTCAGGTGGTTACTTACCTTTCGGTCTCAGAGCCTCATCTGTAGAAATAAACACATGGTACGTATCTCCCCACCCAAAATCCAATAATTAACTCCTTTGCTTCTTCATGTCTCCCTTAATAACCGGCCAGACGTCTTACACAGAGGCAGGGCCTTCTGAATAAAGGATGATTAGTTGATTGCTGCGGCCCCTCTCCTACCAGGGAGGCTGGTTTTGCACAAATATTCCCCACTAAGAGGCACAGTAATTACTGGAGAAATGTCTGATCAGATATGACTTAAAAAGAGCTGCCATATGTATGTTTCATGCCCGCATAATATTTACATATTCCTTACACATTAGAGACGAACGTGAAGGGTTTGTGGTAACGGGCTTTTTCAAACACATTCTCTGGTCTCTGAATCCTGGTGCGAGAGAGGAACGGATATCGTTGCTGGATTTTGAGAAAGACTGAGACTCGAAAGCTACTACTAGTGAACACGAGAAGTAGAGCTCGCCTGGAAATGCCGTAATCTCACCCCTCTTCGTACCGAGAAATAATAGGCGGTTGAAAAAGTATAAAAATCAAGTGATACAGCATGTTCCTCCCATTCGTATGTAGACGAAGAAGCTAAAAATCATCTCGGTTTCTAGGCCTGTGGTCATAGAGTTCACTATCAACTCAGGTCCACGTCACCAGAGACTCGTGTTCCAATTCTGGGTACATCGCAGGCTCACGACCCGGACCGGGGCAAGACAGCCCGCGTGTCCGTTCTCATGTCCTCGTTCGCTGAGCGGGAATGAATGCTCTCTGCCCTCGTGGCTTTCCCGGGTCATCGGTGAGGCACACACGAGGCGCCGGTTCTGGGAGCTCAGTGCGCGGAGGAAACAGACGGATGGACGGACAGCCTCAGCCTCTGGCCTTCAGTCCACCGGCTGGACATGGCCGAGGCCGTGGGAGGGGCTCACGCACAGCCCAGCGAGAGCCGCAGCTGCCGCCTCTGCTCGTCCGCCGTGTAGACTGGGTCGATGGCGGCGTCACCGCACACACCGCCCGCTCCGTGGTCCTCCTGGCGTGTAGCCTGCTTCGGCCGAGCCGCCGAGCGGATGCGCATCTCTGACCCTTCGCTGGTCTTGCGTTCGCCCACGCGTTTCCTTCTGGCTGGCCGAGCGATGCCAGACTCTCAGAGACGCGTGTGTGCGGTTCGGTTTCTATCTGAGGCGAAATCGAGGGTGACTAGATGTGGGCAGAGACAGCCTCAGAAAAACTCTCACAGATTTGCGTCGTGATGAGCTGACAGACGCTCTGCGGTTGCTGAGGAAACTCAAGGGTACTCGTGCTTGTCACCGGCAGCCCCAGTGATCTGCGTAGAGGTGGCCTGAGACCTGAGCAAAAAGCTAACGATTTCCTTCAAAAAGAGATGCGTAGCCACGTGTACACATACGCACACATACATTAATACATGCGTAGATGTCATCTGTCATCTATTTATCATCTATCATCTATCGATCATCATCTATCCATCATCATCTATCTGTCTGTCTATCTATCTATCTGTCTATCTATCTAAAATCTTAAAGTTTTTTACTGTAACTTGAATTTGGTAGTTTGATTGTCCTTGCACCCGAAATCAACCATATGATAATTTGCGCTAACCTGTTCTATGCGTTTAAACAAAAAACTTGTTTTTGACAAGATAACATCAGGTCTGTCCAGTGGACCTACTCGATCCTACAAATGGGCCTGGCGGAAGTTGCGGATTAAATGCCAAGAACACTGTTAGTGGTTTTTCTGAGTTTTATCACATAATCAGCCTCAGCAAAGAGTGGAGGACATATCTTTTGAAAA
>NW_011898758.1:2695-4121 GCF_000151845.1 Pteropus vampyrus | reverse complement strand
TTTTTTAATTTTTATTATTTATTATTATTATTTACGCCTACAGCACCTGGTCTTCCTAGGTGGTCTCCCATTCAAGTACTAACCAGGTCCGACCCTGCTTAGCTTCTGAGATCACACATCAGGCTTGTTCAGGGTGGCATGGCCATAGACCATGGACCATTGCTCTGCTGGGGCATGAACCCAGGACCTTCTACGTGTAAAGCAGACATGCTAACTGCTACACTATGGAACCGCATCCAATGCTATTTTAGAAAGATATAAAGTGATACTATTTCTATCCTTTCTCACTGCAACGAATTGTTTTTCGCCCCAAGAAAGTGCTGTCACTGTGTCTTGGGTGGACTAGACTAACATCTGTGATTTAGAAAGTTTCTGAGAGCCCTGCTGTGCCCAGGCGGTGTTCTGTACATCACATGGTGTTCTGTCTAGGTGGTGGAGCGTTGGAAGACTCTACCCAGCACAGTCTTCCTAAAAAGAGAAGAGACAGTTTTGCTAGGTGTTTCCATTCACATTTTCAACAAATATTTATTGAGTCTCCCTGTGTGCCAGGCACTGTAGGTATAATAATGATTAAGACAGCTGTGATTTCTGTTCTGATGGAACTTTCACATTGTAAGACTATAGTTCAGGAGATGCCCATCTTCCTGCTCTTCCCTCAGAGGCAGTGTAGCAGTGTAGTTAAGAGTATGGGCTCTGGAGCTGGACTGCCTGGGTTCTAGTCCTGGCTTAACTAGTTACTGCCTGTGTGATTTTGGACAAGTTACTTCATCTTTTTAAAGGGAGTTAATTGTAGTACCCATCTCATAGGCTTGCTCTGAAAATAAAATACATTGAAACAAAGCACTTAGAACTATAACAGGTATATAGTAAGCACTTAATAATTTTTCCTAATTACATTTCAGCAAGACTTCCACTTCTAGGCAAATGTGGTTTTGCACATGAATTGCTAATTCCAGCTATCAGTTCTTTTGACATATTTCTCCTTATTCTCCATCAATTTATGTCTTTAAGTTTCTTAAGTTCAAATCTTGCCAACTCTAAGAAGTCTTTTCTGATAAGTCACAGGTCATTTGAATTGTTCTTTAACCTCTCCCCCTCCTGTCCTGCAGTTCTGTTCCATCAACACTTAGGTTTACACAATGCCACTCTGGCTTGTACTCAAGTTCTATGTTATGACCTCAGGGTTCAGAGAAGGCAGTGACTAGCAGAAGATTACACAGCTAGCTTTTCATGCTAGAGACTGGGACTCAAATCTTAGTCTGTCTGATTTCAAATTTTATAACTTTATTCTATGTTATTCTGACTTCCCTTACATCACAGAGGACTGTAATAAAAAAATACTATTTCAATCACTGACATTTCATTGAGTGTTCACTATGTCCCAAGTACTGTGTAATACATATATCTATAATATATGTAATATATA
>NW_011898758.1:0-320 GCF_000151845.1 Pteropus vampyrus | reverse complement strand
GACTTGATCAAATATCTGATGACATGTCCTTAAAGTATCTTCTCATATATAAATAACTACATATGTCAGTAGAAATTTAGTGGTAGTTATATGACGGGATTTGAATCAGGAATCAGGAGACCTCAGTTGAATCCTCAGAAATATGAAATCACTGTAGAACTAGGATACTGGACCTTGGTTCTTTCATTTGTATGCCCCTGTATACAGCAAAAGTGAGATAATTGGATAGCTAATGGTAAGACACTTTATGATCTCATTCAGGCTCTGATCAGTGGGACGCCATACTGGCTGTTCATTAAAATCATGTGGGGGAGGGGTAG
>NW_011898757.1:4190-5692 GCF_000151845.1 Pteropus vampyrus | reverse complement strand
AAAGACAGGATGAACATGAGGAGACAGGATTTGTTTCCTCAAATAGAGTATAAGATCCTTGAGGGATAAAAAACACCTCTTGAGGATTAAGCTCTGTAGGAAGCAGAGATGGAAGCACACAGCAGACACTTAATAGAGCCTGGGCGAGCGGCTGGGGGGAGGCGGCATGGAGCGGCAGGAGACGGCCCTGTCGTGGCTGGGCCCGCGCCAGCCTGAATCCCGTTCCTTCTTTGCCAACAGTGCTCAGAATTCGCCTGGGAACGCCTCCTCCCTTCTCTCGGCCCAGTGCCCCAGTGTGGGCCTGTGACCCCAGCCTGGGCCTGCGACCCCAGCCTGGGCCCATGACCCCAGCCTGGGCGATAGGTGCTGGACACCCCCAAGCCATTGCGACTGGTTCAGGGATGGGTCCGTGACCCCAGACGTGGCCGAGGGAGTCAGGCCCAGGACGTTTGTTCCAGTTGCTGGGGAAGATGCTCTCGCCTGCCAAGCGGGATTCTGGGAGGCCTTGATGTGGGTCTGGGGTTGCGGGCGGCCACCCTGCTTCCACAGGAAGCCTGCGAAGTGGGGGCAGGCACACGGAGAGAGGGCGGGGCCGGCGACACTGAGAACCCGGATAGAGACACCCCTGAAACAGGCTCTACCATCAGGATTTCTGCCAATTAATCTCCTTCGGCACAAGCCCCTTTGGATAGGGTTTTCTGATACTTGCAACCAACACAGCCCGGAGGGGGCCCTGGCTAGGAGTCAGGTGACTGCACCTCCATGTGACATCTCATGTGACCTTGCCTCAAAGACGCCTTCTCTGACCACCCCTTTCAAACTGCCTTCCGCTTCCCCTCCCCGGTCACTTCCGGTCCCAGTCCAGCCCCACACCCCACAACAGTTAATCCTATGTTCAGGACCTTGTCTGCTGGCCATCCGTCTCCCTCACTGCTGTACCCCCAGCTCTTGGAACAGACCTGGCACACGGGAGGCCCTCGGTACCTGCCTGTCGCACGGGCCCGGCCTCAGTGTCTCCACCTGTGCAATGGGAGGGGGACCTTCCCTTCGCTGGGCTCCCCCACTCTGGGAACACGGTGAGAGGGTTTCAGCCACAGACGCCAGCGTCCCCAGCAGCCGACTCCGTATTCGCAGGGAGTGCGTTTGTACCACCTTCCTCCCCCGCTCCTCCCTCTGCCTGGGCGACCTCATTACCCAGGAAGTCCCCTCACGCCCACCCGTGAGTTCGACAGCCACGCCAGGCCCTTCAGAGCAGACAAGGACCTATGGAGAGTGACAAAAACCTGGGAGAAAATAAAAGCTCGAAGATGCCCTCATTGTCTCCCACCTCAAAGAAGCCCTTGCTTCCCTCCCGCGACCAGTTTCTGACACGGCAGAACGTTCCTTTCTTGTCTACACCTACAACATAGCTCTTCTGGAGATGTGGGTGCAAAATATGAGAATAAAATAAATAAACTATCTGTTTAATCATTCCTATTGTCAAAACAATGGCTGAGCCAAAA
>NW_011898757.1:0-1995 GCF_000151845.1 Pteropus vampyrus | reverse complement strand
ACTTCTAAGAATTTACCCTAAGGAAAGAATCAGAGATGTGTGCAAAGATTTATCTACAAGGATGTCCACTGCAGAGTTATTTACAATAGCAAAAAAGCTGGAATCAGCCTAAATATTTAACAATGGAGAATTGTTTTGAAAAGCGTCGCTCTGCCTTCCTAGTGAAGGGCTCCGGCATCAGTTAGATGGCACTGAATACAGAACGAGATGACAAAACGTCCTTGATATGAAGCGAAAGGAAAAAGAAAACATTCATTGGCAGGGCTATCTGACAGCAATATAGTGAAACACTATCCACAATAAATTACAAACCCTTATGCACAAAAGAAAGCCGAGAGAATGTTCTCGGTGACAATCACTGCGTGACGGGATTCTGCGGAAGCTTTTCTTGTTTTTTCCTTTGTGTTTTCCTGCATTTTGCAATTTCAATACAATAAACCTGTTACTCTTACAGGGTTTTTTTTGTTGTTGTTGTTTTTAAGGGGAAAAAAAAAATCCCAAGAACATTTGCACTAAAACAAACTAGTCATTCATGCCTGTAAACTCCAATTTCCCAGCCAGGCTGCTCGGAGCCCCCTAGAGAATCAAAGCCAGGTTCGTGAGTAAAGTACGCCCCTCTGTGCCACCCAGAGGGGGTCCTGCCCCAAAAGCCACGCCCAGCCAGTCCACAAGCCTCCAGAGGGCTGAGGAGAAAAGTGACCTGTTTTTAATATTCGGGGACAGGACCCAGTCGAACCCAGCTGGCGTCGGCTGCGGCTGACGTTTGCTCAATCTCGGTTGTGTAATGACGAAGATTCCGTCACATTCTCAGAAACCCACTATTAGGACAGGACAGAGGTTTCCAAATACGTCCCCTTTTCCTGGGGGGTCAAGCAACCCATGTGCTAGAGCTAATTAAAGTCACAGAAAGCCGGCAATGGCTTCCCTCTCGTCTGCCTTTATGTCCCAAAGGACCCTGGCTCCGATGACTTAAAAATCTAACTGAACCTCGCCGCTGATGAGGACCACGACGGGGGACAGGGGGCAAGTGGAGAAGCTCCAAAATGAGGGACGACGAGACTTATCCAAGGTCACTCTCGGCCAGGGCGGCGTGGGTGACCAGGCAAGAGGACCCGGATGGCCCGGTCAGGAAATCAGGGACAGTGGGCGGCTGGGGCACCTTCCAGAACAAAGGAGCTCGCCTGGGCAGCCGACTCAAATGCTGGACGTGGCGGATAATTCCGGGCGCACTGGTGGGTGTCTGGGTCCCAGGCGGGCAGCTCCTGGGAGAGCGGACGCTCCTTCCCCCAGCACGCACGGGGCGCCCGGCCGTGTCAAGCCCTGCTCAGTGCTGCACTGTCAACGCTCGGCAAACCCCGAGGGGCGCTGTCAGCCCCCTGCTCGCATGGCACGTGCCGCCGAGCGTCCCCATCCTCCACTTGTGACAACCACAGATGTCTCCAGACATTGCCAAATGTCCCCTGGGGCTGGGGAGGCGAATCGCCCCTGGTCCTATGGGATGGGGGACGTACGGGCAGTGTGACATTCAGAGGAACAGCTAACCGAGGCTGGTCCAGGCAGGCTTCTCGGAGGAGCAGGCTCACAGCGGTTTTGGATGCCAACACGATTAGCAAGGAATCAACACATGCTTTGAAACAGCTGCGTCCACGCCGCTGTTCTCATGGGGGTCCGCCTCTCCTCTCTGCTTCCCTCCAAGTCCCACAACCTCGGTGACGAGAGGACCAGGGACGCGCCCCACAGACCCAGGGTTGAGCCTTTCTGAGCCACTACTGCTTGTTAGCTGGGTGACCTTGGGGACGTTATCTAAGCTCTCGAGGCTGAGTCACTGATGGTGGAGGGCTGTCACAGAATGAAAAGAAGAGATGTACGCACAGAGCTTCTCAGAACGGCAGGCACAGAACGTGACCGACGCTCGGCGGGCAGCAGCGCCATCGCGTTGCTCAAGCCGACTCTCTCCGCAGCTCACCCGTTCATTCCACGGCGTCGTCCTTTTAG
>NW_011898756.1:1624-2004 GCF_000151845.1 Pteropus vampyrus | reverse complement strand
AAAAAAATTATTCTATAAATATACTTACAATGAATTTTTACTAATTAAGCATGACTTATGATAATGGCAACATTAAAATCATATGACTATTCTATTTATCTTCCAAGAAATTTAAAAATGTAAATTATAAAACATTGTAAATATATTTCAATAAAACTATACATATCCATGGAGATCTTTCAAAGATGTGTTAATATAGGGTAGACAACCCTTCTACCATCTACTGGCTTTAATCTCTTATTTAGAGGAGCAGATGTATTTTGAAGAGAACTGTTCAAAAAGACGTCAAAATTTTCACTGGAAAAACAAAAAAGATATCAAATGTAGAAATAATCCATTACCTCTTCCACAGCTAGCACAGGCAGATTTTTTTTTTTTTT
>NW_011898756.1:0-731 GCF_000151845.1 Pteropus vampyrus | reverse complement strand
TTCACTGGAAAAACAAAAAAGATATCAAATGTAGAAATAATCCATTACCTCTTCCACAGCTAGCACAGGCAGATTTTTTTTTTTTTTTGGCCTTTATTTGACTTTCTTTTCTCTCTACAAACTCTTTTTTTGGCCTTTTCTCTTTCTTTTTTCCCTCCCCCCCTCTTTTTTTTTTTCAGTTTATGGAAAGGAACAATAAGCCGTAGCTCAGTTGAAAACCTGAGCTTACTGTCATTTGCTTACTTTTATGCAGAGATAGGAATAAAAATCTTAAATTTACAATTAAAAATCAATATACCAGATGGTTACATAGTTGGATATTTCTTTTCTCCCAGAGCAAAGCAGACTTTCTAAAAGGTGAAGATACAAGCTAAAACTATGTGTGTATCCAGTTTTTGTACTTGAAAACAGGAAATTTGAAAGCAAACAACAAACAAACAAAAAATCTTTTTTACTAAAGAGAATTCTGAAATTTGACCAATTAAATTTCACATTAAATTATATTTGTATGAGTCATTGTGTACTGATTTATGCTCAATCATTTTTTAGTATTTTAAACAACATAATAAATTATAATTTTTTTAAATGAAAAGAAAAATATATTTAAATAAATCAAAGTTTCAGGTTCCATTTGAGAAAAAAATAGCAGTAAAATTAGAAATTTTAGTGAGGATATTTTTACAAACAATACAGATAATAAAAACTTAAATCAAATAATATTGTAAAAAATT
>NW_011898755.1:4635-5927 GCF_000151845.1 Pteropus vampyrus | reverse complement strand
GCAGGTAGATGCCGTGCTCACCCCCTCTCACAACCACATCAAAATCACAACAAAACTACAGAACAGCCATCTCTGGGAGTCTCCTGACATCTAGCCGAACAGAAGTCCTACAGCTGGGGACACAGAGAAGAGGCCACCTTGAGGCTGGTGGGAGGGGTGGAGACGCAGAGCAGGCTGATCCCACGTCCGTGTGTGGCAGTTGAGAATTAGGGATGTCTTGGCTGCAGGGGTCCTTGGAGGAGTGGGGGGTCCCGGCCCCACACTGAACTCCAGTGTCGGGAAAGAAGTCCCCACGAGCTCTGCCTGTGAAACCCAGCGGGTACTGTGACCGAGGGGACGGAGGGCTACCTCTTTAGGGGCCCGTGCGAGGACTCACCGCTGACGGGCTCGCCGAGCTCCAGCGCGGGGACAGCTGCTCGAGGGCGCTGGGGACACACGGGGAGGGACTGAGTTGTCCGGCGTCAGGGCGAGGGCTGGAGGGCAGCTTTCTCCCAGAGAGAAGTGCCGGCAGAGGCCGCTGTCCCCTCGTTGAGCCCTCCCCGGCCCCGTGTGCAGACGCAGGTGCCGCCATACAGCGTCTCCACCGGCCCGGCCCACGCCGCTCGCCCTGCCCGGTGATTCCGAGCCCGCCCCTCGCCACTCCGGGCCCAGCCGAGCACTTCCGGTGGCTTTTCCTCACAAGCGGCCTGTCTCGGCTCATGCTGCGGGCTTTCCTAAAATCTCTCAAAGGTTCACAAACTCCAAATGGCAGCATCTGGCCTCAGGGTGCCCCATACCTCTTGCTGAGCAGCCTCAGGCCCGGCACTAATGGCAACCAGCCTCGCTTTGCGGCTTTGCCTGTCGAGGCACATCCAAGCCTAGTGTGGGTTGTGGCCATCTTCGGATTGCTTGGTGGCTCATGCCAGGTGACCCTGCACATGACACTGGCTGCGGTTAAAGTTGGCCTGCGGCAGAGCCCCCTCCCCCGCCAGGAGACACCGGCCTGCATGCTCATTGATTGGCTTCAGCCTGAGCTGGAGCCACACCTGGGACCACATCCGAGGATGGCACACCCAAAGGGTGGATGGGGCAAGCACCAGCATCCTGCTAAAGCCATTCCTGCCCTGGTGGCTTAGCCTCTGCCAGCAGCTCCTCTGCTGGTCATGGCCAGTCCTCACAACCAATCAACCTGAGGGTCAGTCTCTCACACTGATGTGTGAACAGCAACCAACACTCAACTACAACAGGAGGGCACACTCAACCCACACAAGGAACACACCTGGAGCACCTGGCTCAGGTGACCAGGGACGACT
>NW_011898755.1:0-1985 GCF_000151845.1 Pteropus vampyrus | reverse complement strand
AGGTCCGCGGGAGGGAAAGGCGGATGTGACGAAATCCAATCTGGCATCAACGTAATGCATGCGTGTCGGGGTGGGAGAGGCTTCTGGCCCAAAGTCGAGGTCTACGTGGAATGTGGGGAGAACCTAAGGTAGGATGGTGACAAACGATTCCTGCCTGGACGGGTGCCGTGGAGTCATGCTACTGAGGCCCAGGAAGTAGCCCTGGCTACAGACGGCTGTCCCTCACATATTTTTTTTTTTTTTTAATTTGTCTGTTTCCAACAACGCAGCGTAAGCAATTGTTTGATTACCGATAATATCAATAATTTTACTAGCATCTTTCTTCTTATTGGGGAGATAATCTGATTAAAAGCTGAGCACGCAGCTGGAAACGAGTCCCCAGAAGCCAAGCTTTATTCTGAACCTGGGGATTTAGGTGAACTTCCCCCTCCAAGGCATCTTACCTGGATTTTTTCTAGCATCTTGTACATCACATCCCCAGTACTCATTTATCTTCAAGTCAGAAGTCTACACCTGATGAGCACCTGCTTCCCACAAGCCACGCCCCCCACGTCCGACAACCACAATCTCACCTCTTTTGCTAAACGTATTTTAAGATTCCACACGTAAGTGATATCAGACAGTATCTGTCTTTGTCTGACTTATCCGGCTTAGCGTAATGCCTTCAAGGCCCATTCATGCTGCCACAAATGGCAGGATTTTTTTTTTTTTGTGGCTGAATAATATTCTGTTGTACGCAAATGCCACATTTTCTTTACCCATTCATTCATCCCCGGACACTTAGGTCGCCATGCCTTGGCTACCGTGAATAACGCCGCAGTGGGACCGCTGGGTCACACGGCAGCTCTGTGTGTAACCGTTTGAGGACCCTGCGCGCTGTTTTCCACAGCGGCTGCACTGACTTACATTCTCGCCAACACTTCCCCGTCACTGATGACGGTCACTCCGACAGGCGCGACGTGGTGTCTCACCGTCGTTCTGACCGCACGTCCCAGACGCCTGGTGATGATGAGCATCTTTTCATGCATCCGTTGACCGTTCGTTTGTCTTCTTTGGGACAATGTCTATTCAGGTCTTTTGCCCATTTTGAAATTGGATTTTCTCTTTTACTATTGAGCTGTATGAGATCTTCATGTATTTTGGATAGTAACTCAATTTTGGTTTCTCATTTTTTAAAGAAATGTGTGTCCGCCCCATTTGGAAGTTAAGAACAAATCACCGTTTCATATCTGTGTACGTGAGGCCTGAGGCGTGAGCGTGCCATCCTACAGATGTCACTTGTCCCTCGGACCCGGAAGTTAGAAAAGAAGCTCGCCACAGAGTTTGCATTATGTATTTTACAATAAAACATAAAATAGTTCTTTTAGGAGATAAGCTTTTGATTTAAAAAAAAAAAAGTGTACCCTGCTTAGAGCTTCACCATTTATAAAAACGAGCCACTCGGTAGCAGTGTCACCATGACCAGAAGCTCTGTGCCGGCAGCGCCAGCCGGTCACAGCTTCGGCAGCACCCCGCCTGCTGGAGCCAGGGCCTCTCCTGCGAAGCGGGGCTGGACCCCGTCACTTAATGCCCGTTCGGTGTGTTCTAAGGACTCGGTGTTTTACGGCATCGGTGCTCATGTGCAGTGGAATACAGCCCCCCCCCCCCCGCCGCCTGCCCCCCGAAGCCCTGTAGACCAGGCGTTCCCCGCGACCACAAAGTGACGTACGACTCTGCTTGGGGACATGTCAGGCAGTCACTAGCAGCTGCAGGGCATCGCGGGTGCGTCTCGTGCTACCCGGGTGTGGCCAAGGCCAAGGGGAGGCCCTGCTTAGAGGCCCGGGGTTGAGGCGGGCTGGCCCGGGGCCCGCGTGCGGTTTGTCCCGGAGGCTGGTGTCCGTGGGGAGCGCTGCTGTTGGTGTCGGTCTGCTCGGGACCCTTGGAGAGCAAAGTCAAATGCAAGATGCATTCACGCGGGACAGTGCTGGGCCACCCGACACCATGCG
>NW_011898754.1:3525-5762 GCF_000151845.1 Pteropus vampyrus | reverse complement strand
GTAGGAAACAGACCTTAAATCTGTCAGTACTCCCACAGCATCCGTTTTGAAAGAAGTTGATCAGGTGCCAGGATGAAGGTCATAGTTGACTGTTTATCACTCATTCTTGAAGAAAAAAAAATTTACTTTATCTTAAGTTCTCTACATTTTTAATCTTAGCTTCTCTAGAGGATTCTTGACTAGAAAATATATGATGCTGTATAGAAAAGTGATCTTTATTGTTGCAAAATATATTCATGCTAAAACCAAAAAATGCTTCAGCACTTAAGGAACAAAGTCACCAAAATATAAACGTTGAACCATGGCCTCCCCTCCACTTTTTGCATAAGGCTCTCACCAGAGGAGAAATGACATCAGGGACAAGCAATCTTAATTTTTCTTTTCCCCCAGTCTTCTAAAGAAAGGCATTGTTCAGCAAATTAAACAGGTAAACCAGATTTTAAGAAGAATGTTTAAGCTGCTTAATAGAACAAATTGTTTTTTAACACCCTTAAGCAGCTGTTGGAATCATCGATTTACATACAAATAATGAATATGCTAATTGCATATCTTTCTCTCCTAGTCATTAAAAATGTGTCTCCTTTGGGACTTCTGAAAGACAGCTTATTGTTGTTCCTCTTGTAGTTACTATACATACTTGGGTGTATCCATTTAAATATCTTTACAATATATATGTTTTTGCAGTTGAGGTAAGTCTTCACTCCTGTAGTTGAATTTGTGAGCTTCTACTACATGTAAACATGTACAAACTAGCAAATAAATTTTAAAAAGCATTGCCATGTTAAATAATTTAACCAGTGTATGCTTTTTTCACTAGGCTTTCTAGTTTGACTGGTTTATCCTACTTATGGTATATTTTGTGGAAGTAAATGTTAAGAGCCCAGGGAATTATACTATTATTACTTTGGGTCATAATTTCAGTTATTACTGATAATCCTATCCTCTGAGAGTATAATTTAAATTATGTTAGGTGTAAGCAATTTCTTTTGGATCTTAAACTTGTGGGATTTGTTAATCCTCATGACTAATTTGTATTAATATGAATGGGAATTCTGATCATTTGTGAATGATTATATCACTTATGGGTCACTATCTGAATACATTTGCTTCCTTGAAAACATCAAACACAGTTTTTATTTTATATATTTAGTACATGAGGCAGTTTATATGCTTAAATGACAATTAAAAGTTAACCCAAGAAAATTCAAGGACACAGAGGAGTAAATGTTAACATACACCTATGGTAAGATGGTTATCTCAATTAGGCACTAAGTTTGACAGTAAATTCAAAGCTAAAGAAACGTTTAAAAGTCTTGAATTACATGGTCATATCATCTATTTTTAATCCCTGATTTACATATTTGGGTAAAAAAACCCACAAGAGCTAATAATTTATATTTCAAGAAACTGAACATGGTCTAATCATTAAAATTTAACTAAGAATGCTGTCAAATGACCATGGTGACAGGATTCTGAGCTCTGACTGGTGCTCGATAGATGCTTGAATAACTTATGTGAAATCAATTTTTGGAAATAATTCAAAGCAATGTTTAAGATATTATCCGCTTATACACAAAATCTAATTATGTATCGATAATTCTAAAATGCATCTTTATATAATGATTAAAGATAATAAGCTGATTTTAAAATATGAGAGAATGAAAAACATAAAAGAAATAAAATTGTTTCTTACTTCATTTATATTAACATTTTTCTCCAAAATCGACTCATTCTCTCAAGCCCCTTGCAAGTCTGTTAATGAGCTCTCCTGCCCCTTTTTTGTTCAGGATTAGAGAAATTTGCGCTGAGTTTATTTTTCCCTTAAACCAATCAAGTATCTCTTATAGAGAGTGGGCTAAACATACTTTCTTTGGATCTTCATCAATTTTCAGTCTGGAGATTGTAGTTTTCGCAAATTTTTCTTTTTGCTTTCTTTACAGCTCTTTCTAAATTTTCATTTTTCTTTTTCTTTTTTTTTTTAACCATTATTCCCTATTTAGAAAATAAACTAGCTCTCAGAGTTGTCTTAAGTTTCAAGCAGTTAGAGATATTTTAGTAATGAGCCATGCTCTCCTAATTTGTCCTTAAAAGTCCCTTTTCTTTCTTTCCTTTCCTTCTCTAGTTCCTTTCTTTTCTTCTTCCTCTCCTTTCTTGCTTTTGTGAACCTATTGATATATGTGTTTCGCAATCACATACATGTTTATTGAAATTGAATATGAAAAAAACAAAATACAACC
>NW_011898754.1:0-2080 GCF_000151845.1 Pteropus vampyrus | reverse complement strand
GGTCATGTAATACTCTAAAACAGTTTCTCAATCTTGTTGCCACTGGTATTATTTTGAGTTGGGTAATTTTTCCTCTTGGGGAGCTATCCTTTGCATGATAGGATGTGTGGTAGCATTTACTATACCCACTAGATTCCAATAGCACCCTAGCCACTAGTTGGGACAACCAAAAACATCCCCAGCGAGTGCTAAATATTCCCTGGGGGCAAAATCACCCCATGATTGAGAAACACTGCTCTAAAATATTTTGTGACCTCTCCTGCAAGTCACACAGAAATTTTTGGATTATTACAGCTAGAAATCCTCTTCATTTGATTCAGTTTCCTTCACTGGGTTAGTTTTATTATTTAAACCAAGCCTCAGTTTCCTCATTTGTAAGACACTTAAGTAATCCTCCATTCTTCTGGCCTAGTATACCTACACTATCTCTTCTGAGCTGAAGTCCAGTAGGATGACATGACAGTTCCTTTGAGACAACGTCTGTGTGTCTCTCACCAGCAGGACTACACACTTTTCCAGTCATCTTTACCTCCTGGCATCCTTCTATATCCAGCAGCTCAACTCTGGCTGTCCTTCCTTCTACCTCTGTTTCTAAATCTCTTCTTCTCTCTTTATGAATCACCAATAGCTCAATATATTGGTTAAGCTGTTGTAATAGATAAAACTGCAAATATTAGTGGTTTATTGAGAGAAGTTGATTTTTCACACACATTTTTGTCCATTCACATGTATGTTTCTGACTGGATACCTTCCATATGACCCATGGGATCCAGACTCCTCCCACTATGTGGTCTCATTCTTCTCTAGTGCCTTAGGGTGCTTGCTTTTGAAATGGCGGATGGGCAAAGAGACCATGTGGCAGGTACACTCACATCTTTAACCATCTCGGATCAAAGGTGGCATATATAACCCATTCTCATTTCATTTTCCAAAACTCAGTCACTCACCACACCTAACTGTACATCGGGTTGAAAATAGAATGGAATCTAGCTATATAGCCATTTGAAAAAGAAAACCGGTTTTGATAATAGTCTCTGCCAGATTCAACTCTTCCAATTCATCTGGTCATCTAGCTTTCTTCTATCTTCACCTGGCTCTTGGCTATATCTGGAAACCAGAGTGGGCCTATCAGAGCTCTTCTCCTTGATAGCACAGTTCCCTTGCTCCAGGGAGTATCTGCTGTACTTGCTCATCGATGTTTGCCGGTGTAAGCTCGAGTCATCTCCAGGTTCTTTTTCTTCTCACTGTCCCCCAGCTACAGAATAAAGTAATGGCTGATGAAAGTGGTGGCTCTTGTTTCATCATTTCCTGTTCCCATTGTTGGCCAGGATCCTATTGCTGCCTGATTAATTTTGTATCCATTGTGGTTTGTGCTTGGAAAAACTTCTATTTCTGACGTAATTTTTACAATGATTATTTTTAACATTCTTTATTCTCTTTAAGCTAGAATCCTCTTTGCCTGTGACTCTGTAGAGATGATCTCTCATTCTACTTTACTTTTAAGCCGTTATTGAAAGAAACTTTTTCACCCACTCTTTACCTGCTGTGACTTTCTTATCTTCTCTTTCTTTTTTATTTCTTTGTGGAGGAAGAGGTGCTGTTCTTTTATGAGCTCATTTGACACCATCACTGAATCCTTGCTAGGACTATTTCTTTTATATATCCCCACTCTCTCAGGGCTTCTAATGGTTCTTCCACTTACGTTTGCAAATTGAATGAACAGATGCATGAATGGCAAACTTCTAGAGTAAAAATTCTACTCTGATTTATTGTCTTTTTTAAAAATCACTAACCTTTGTTGAAATTCTTGAAATTGTGGTCTTTAAGCTTCATAAATTTTACACTCTTTAAAATCCCTGAATCTTATAAAAGGCTGGTGACTTTTCACATCCAGGGAGAGACTTTTCCTCAGTTCATACACATCTCTCTACAGTATTGATACACATGCGATTGTATCAATCTCTATTGTCTATCTTTTGGTAGTTGAAATTCCTGTATCTTTTGTGAACTCTTCCATCATCCTATCTTTAAGGTAAAGATGCTTTTTCTTCATGCATTCAGCTTCCTGATCTTTTCTTTG
>NW_011898753.1:1587-2244 GCF_000151845.1 Pteropus vampyrus | reverse complement strand
CTGCCCAGGGGCCAGCGGCCTTTGAAGTGGGAAGGTCGGGGGGCGGTGAGAAGGCCCAGGGGTGTAATTAGAGATGATGGTTTCACTCACACAGTGAAACATGCTGCTGACCCCGGGATGGAGCTGGCCTTGTTCCCCAGACAGGACCCTGGCACAGTCTTGGGGTCCCCTGGCCACCCTGGCACGGTCTTGGGGTTCCTCAGCTCCCCTGGCTTCTGTAGAGATGGCGATGGCTGCACCTGCTCCCCCAAGAGCTGCCCCTTGTCTTGTGACCACACAGAAGGGGACTGGACAGAAGGGGGAGGGGTGGCTCCCAGCAGCCCTCCCCAGCCTGCCCTCGGGTCAGCTTAGGGGTCCTCGGGCTCAGAGGGTGCTCCCTCCAGCCCCCAGCATCCTGCCACCCACGTGTCCAGAGTCAAGGGTGAAGCGGGAACCCCTGCAGTCTGTGGCCACACCCCGGCGCGTGTCCTCCCTCAAGGAGCAGGACGCTGGGAGGGAGCTGGGAGGGAGCGTCGCCGCCATCCTGGCTGGCACAGCCGGCCCTGCTGGGCCACGCCTCCCCGCCGAAGGTCTGGGCCCGGTGAAGGTCCACGGCTCTGGCCACCCCCCACCCCCCGTCTCTGCCTAAACCCTGGGACCTCGTGCTCTGCCCCCGCC
>NW_011898753.1:0-412 GCF_000151845.1 Pteropus vampyrus | reverse complement strand
CCACGGCTCTGGCCACCCCCCACCCCCCGTCTCTGCCTAAACCCTGGGACCTCGTGCTCTGCCCCCGCCCACTCCTCCACTCCTCTTCCTGTCCCACGCCTCCCTGCCGAAGGTCTGGGCCCGGTGAAGGTCCACGGCTCTGGCCACCCCCCCCCCATCTCTGCCTAAACCCTGGGACCTCGTGCTCTGCCCCCGCCCACTCCTCCACTCCTCTTCCTGTCCCCCCTTCACATCTCGGCCTGGGCGGGGGCTGCTGCAGGGCCTTTCTGAACCCCCGCTGGAGTGCGCGCCCCTCGTCTGCATCCCCACGGCCCCACGCTCATTGGGCATAAATCCTGGTGACTGTGCTCCTCCCCCACTGGTCTGTGCATGCCCGCGGGGCCTGATAGCCATCCACCCACCCATGCACCCA
>NW_011898752.1:4050-4460 GCF_000151845.1 Pteropus vampyrus | reverse complement strand
CATATATTTACTAATTTAACATTTCAGTTCAAAAATGTTATGTTTCAATACCCCTTCAACTAGATTTTGGAAACCTAACTCACTCTAATTTAGAGGGACTTAGTTTCACAGCATAATCGTCCATAAAATTGTCCTAGGATTTCTTAGTAGCCCTTTAAAGGAAGCGGCTAAAGCACTTAAGCTTTATGAAATAAGTTAAACAAAGAAAGTCTATTGTTCTTTAAAAGTTAACTAGCATCAGCTAAAATGGCACAGGACAATTCTTGGGGTAAAAAAAAAAATGTAGGTTGAGGAAATCTTATTAGAACATCAAATTTAATTCTATCAGGAAGTCTGAATAAATTATAATCTAAAAAGATAATGCCTAATTACATTAAACATAACAAAGGAGTCCCAAGTAACATGGTAAA
>NW_011898752.1:0-2404 GCF_000151845.1 Pteropus vampyrus | reverse complement strand
ATATTTAGCACTATTAACATGCAAAACACTTAAATCAGAAAGTATGTTTTAGTAAAAAATAATATAGACAAATTTTCAGAAAACTTGAATTGCAATCCATATTTTGAAATAAGAAGAAACTTCTGAATAAAAGAACTTCACTTTTCTAAGACTTAATTTCTTTACCTGGAAAATGAGAATGCTTATAAATTTCTAAAATGATTTGCTTTAAGATTATTAGGTTTTTTTGTGCACTAATTACTTAAATTTTTCACATTAGTTTTAAGGTAGTTGTTCTCAGTTGAGCCCTACATTTTTATTTTTTCTGTATTTGGCAAGTAAAATATTTCACTATTTCACTAATAATCTTTTTTATTTTAATTTTTTCTATGTATTTTTGCCTAATTTTTTTACTACACTGTTTTTTACTTGGTATCAGTTCATTTTTACCAATCCTTTTAGAAATAACTTAGTTTCTTCAGGACTCATTAACATTGTATCATATTTATTGTTACAGAGAACTAGGAAATGTAGACAAATTATGAAATACTTTAAAGTTACAAGCACTGCCTCTGTCTATAATTTGTCTCTAGAACAATCTTTTCTCAGATCAACTAAAAGGGATCGACATTAAAAATATGAAGATTAATTTTAATATTTGTACAATTTATTTTTAAAAAGTCATATAATAGAATTTAATTTTTACTAATATGTCCATTTTTTTACTTTATAATACATTTGTGAATTTTTAGCAATAGCACCAAATTCTTCAATAACAACAAACAAAATAGGTAAGCATAGTTTATTTTCCACCACATGCTTATTAACTTATTTAAAGTCTTATACGTAGGCTTATAATGGTAGGCTTTTTTTTTTTTTCAGAATAAAATCAACTTATATCTTGCTTAAGATATTTAATTCTCTAGTTAATCTCTCAAGTCTATGTCTGAAAAACACCAAATTAAGTTTAAATGACTTAAAACATGGCTCAGCCTCATTTTAAAATAAATGTGCCTTTCAAAAAAGAACACAGAGGGGAGTCAGCATATCTAATGACAGAAGGTCATCTCCCTTCAAATATACAAAAAATTTAAAACAATGGCAATGATATGTTAGGACAAAACACATGAAAAAGAAAGGAGACAGCAGGAAATGAAGAAATTAATACATTTTAAAAGATATGCCAGCTCATAGGAAAAAGGAGGAAGTATTAATATCGGGTTATAGATATGTACACTCTCCAAATTACAAGTTTGGGAGTAATAAAACATAAAACAGACATTGATCCTTTTGAAAGTAATGATTCATATCTGAAGAAAACTTTAACACACTCCTGAAAAGCAACAAAAGTAGATGATTGTAAAGATTTATCATTCTTTTAAATAGGAAGAACCAAAGTCTTACAGATATCCATTATCTTTAATTATTTATGAATTCAAAATAGAATCCTACAAAATGTCAACAGGTATTTTTACGGAAGTAGACAAGTAGATTCTGATGTTCACATGGAAAAAATATAACTAATAAGAGCAGGGAGAAGCCTGAAAAAGAAATGATATAGGACTAGCCTTACTAGATATTATACTGTATCATAAAACTTCAAAAATTAAGAGATTTGGCACACGAAAAGACAGACAGGAAATGAAACAACAAAGCCAGAAATATAACCATGCACATTTGGAATTTTAGTATATGTTAAAGGCAGCCTTTTAAATCAGTAAACTAAAGATAGAGTTTTTAATAAATGGTGTTGGGTCAAATGGTTACAACTTGTAAAAAAAAAATCATATTAGACTCATGCTTCACACCATACACCAGCATAAACTACAAATGGATAAAAGATCTAAATGTTTAAAAAAGTAAAGAAACTATAAAGTCATTAATAATTTTATAGTAGGGGAAGCCTCTGTAAATAAAACTTAAAACTTAGACACCATAAAAAAAGATGGATACATTTGATGGATACATTAGAACAAAAAACTTCTAGGATGGAAGACAATATCAGCAAAGTCAAAAGACAAATGACAATGTTAAGACCATCAGGTAAGAAACTAAACATTTATGTACTTCCAAATATCATTGCACATATAACTTTCAAGTTATGGAGAGAAGCACCAAACATAACAATGGAGCGTTAGATAGTCATTATAATTTAGTGGTCAAGCTCAGCGTTCATAATGATGGTTCATCAATCTATGTGCCTCCTGAGCTGATAAATAATGAAGTCCACAACATTATCTAGAACACATTCTGGAGAGAAAAAATATATAACTTGAATCCATCAAGCTTTCAGATTCGCATTTACAAAACATATAGGAGATAGAGAAATATAAGATATCTCAAGGAAACAAACAAATTAAGACAGATCATTCTGCAGGAAAAATAGACTCATCTCTTTAATAAGTCTTTGAAATGGAAACTAAAC
>NW_011898751.1:3812-6005 GCF_000151845.1 Pteropus vampyrus | reverse complement strand
AACGTAAACCGTCAGTCCATAACACAGGGCAAAGGAAAGGAATACGAAGTTAAGTGCTATGAGCTCTGCTCATATGTCATGAGTATACACAAAGCCCTTATTTGTTTGTTTGTTTGTTTGTTTGCTTATTGTTATTTATGCCTACAGCACTTGGTCTTCCATCCAAGTACTAACCAGGCCCAATCCTGCTTAGCTACCGAGATCAGACATTGCGCTTGTTCAGGGTGGCATGGCCGTAGGCCATGGACTGTGTGGCTCCACTGGGGCATGAATCCAGGACCTTTTGCATGTAAAGCAGACGTGCTAACCAGTACACTATGGAACCACGACGCCTCTCTTTTTTTTTAATTTAAGTAAAATTTGCATAACAAAATTAATCATTTTAAATTAAAGTGTACAATTCGGTGTTTTTTCTAACATTTATAATGTTGTATAACCACTACCTCTATCTAGTTACAGAATATTTTCATCAACACAAAACAAAACCCAATACCCATTAAACCATCAGGACCCACTATCCTCTCTCACAGATTTACCTATTCTAGATATTTTATATAAATGGAATTATACAATATGTGGCCTTCTGTGTCTAACTGCTTGCACTGAACGTAACATTTTCAAAGTTTATCCACACTGTAACATGCATCAGAACTTCATTTATTTTTATGGCTGAAAAGTATTCCATTGTATGTATATACAATATTTTGTTTATCCATTTATCCACTGATGAGCATTTGAGTTGTTTTTATCTTTTGGCTATTGTGAATTATGCTGCTTTGAATATCCATGTAAGAATATTTGCTAGAGTACCCGTTTTCAATTACTTTTGGTATATACCTAGGAGAGGAGTTGCTGAGTCAAATGGTAGTTCTGTGATTCACTTTGTGAGGAACTACCAAATTGTTTTCCACAGCAGCTGCACCATTTTACATTCTCACCAGGAATGTATAAGAGGTATAAGCGTTTTCATTTCTCCACTTCCTTGCCAAAACTTATTTTCTGCTTTTAAAAAACTTTTAAAATTATAGCCATCCTAGAGGGTGTGAAGTGATAGCTCATTATGGTTTTAATTTGTTGTTATGGACTGCAAATTTGTGTTCCTCTAAAATTAATATGTTGAAATCATAATCCCCAATGTGATGATATTTGGAGATGGGATCTTTGGGAGGTAATTGAGTTATGAGGGCAGAGCCTTTCTTCCATGAGAGGACACAGCAAGAAGGTGGCTATCTGTAAACAAAGAAAAGGTCTTTCACCAGAACCTGACCGTGCTGGCACCCTGATCTCAGATTCCTCAGCCTGGTAGTTGTTCATAGTGAGTGAGGCTAGAGTATCTGGGAGGAGCAGGTGATTTTGAAGTGTGCATAACTGCTCTGAATGGGGATATGAAAACTTTTTTCCTTGAGTTCTGTGAACTGTTACCACATTGCCAAGAGCCAGAGTGCAGGACCTTCTCTGGGTGAGGACGGCAATAGAGAAAGATGGTTAATATCTGGGGTAGCAAATGAGAGACTTGATTTTCTGATAGATGGCATAATGAAATGATGGTGCCACAGACCTCTGTGGACTCAAATGGAATTGTAATCTCCCTCCAGTGACTGAAAGTGATTCAGAGAATAGCTTCTTATGAGATTTGCGGGGACGAGGACTTGCAATTTCTTTACTTCCTATTGCTAAACAAATTATGCCATTTGTTTTTCTTGACTCATAATTAAATTCCTTTTTCCTACATAGTGGCCAGAGTACTTAGAACTCAAGGAATAGCAAGCTTGGAGTAGATGGAGCAGATGTCCTGTTCTTAGATAAGGGTTTGCTCCTACAAAGAAAGGACAAATTGCTATAATGTCACCACTTTCTTTTTCTTGCAGAAACTCAGGTATAGAGGTTACATAAAACAGCATTCCAACCTTATCTTTCCTACTGTGATTATGGGAGACAGCAGTGTTGAGTGCATACAATGTTATGGAGGGATATTCAATGCATTAAGAAAGAGATGTTATGTGAGGACGCCAAATTCCAGATGCATTTATAAATCTTTCCAATAAACTGAGGCTAGAGTGCTATTCTTCCTTGAAGAGTTTAAAAAGAAAGAAAATTCTCAAGGGAGAGAAAAATTAGGTACTCTAAAATATCTTTCTTTTAAATGAGAGTGAGAAATTGGTTCATACCTTAAAGCAAAAAATTTAAACTTCC
>NW_011898751.1:0-1392 GCF_000151845.1 Pteropus vampyrus | reverse complement strand
AGATGCCAATATTTAAAAAATCACAATGAAAATCTAACTTCTAGTTTTTTAAAAAATAATTAAATCATCTGGAACCTTGAGCCCACATTCCCATCTCATTCACAATGGGGTGAGAAAGATACAAAACCCTATGTACTTTTTACCATGTGCCAGGTACTGTGCTAAGCATTTTTCCTGTAATGTAATTTAATCCTTACAACAGATTTATGAGAGAGGTACTCTTAACAGTCCTATTATTTAGAACAGAAAACTGAGGCATGAGAAGATTAAGCAACTTGCCCAAGGTCATGGCAATTAGAAGAGGCAGAGATGGGATTCAAACTCAGGCAGTCCGGGCAGCCCATATCTATAAGACTGCTTTACCACATCACCCCTCATATTAACTGGACTGCTTTTGGTGCTATAAACAATAGGTACATGTGCAATACTTCTGCTCAGTCCTTTTGGTGGGCAGCTTGCAGGAAAAGCTAGATGGAGATTCATTTTTTAAATTAATTCCTGAGAACATACTGCAGAGGACTTTAGTGACTTAGTAGATGGGAGTTAATTACCCATGAGTTCAGGCAGGTAGAGAGAGTGCCAAGTGAAATGGAGAGAAAGCCAGATTCAAACAAAAGGAAATATCTGCCAGATGCTTCCTTCATCTAGCTCTATAGAAGAAATAAACTACAATGCAACCAATATCCAGATTATTTTATCCTGCGATAAATAGGAGGTAACTTCTGAACTAATTTATTTATGCCCTCCCCCTCATTTCTAATAATGCCACTAGCTAAAATCTCAACAGTGAGAAAAAAAGTCAAAAAAATGCCCATGTGGCAGCCTTACTTGGGCTAGTGAGTGTCCTAAAACCTGTGAGTCAGATGATACAAACAATATATATGTAGCTACAGGAAGTCCTGAAGTACCAGAAGGTTAACTGACTCTTCTAGGCTCACAATAGCCCCTTACCTAATGCTCTGGCACTCTCTCTTCAGGATTCCAATAATAATAATCCTTAAATTAGTATGCTGAATGTGGAATTGCTTTTTTCAAAACTGGAAAGCATTTTTATTTAATTTTGAATCTCATAGCAACTCCATTGCATAGGTAAAACAAATTTATCCAATTTTTCTAATGGCAAAATCTGACCCTAAGAGAGATTACTTGCCCCTGGTCACAAAGCGTAAAGTAACAGAGAAATAACTCCACATCATCTGGATCCACCTCCAGTGAATATTCTATTAGATTAACTTGCCATGTACCACTTTCGTCTTAGAGTATAGACTTCTGGAGCTATTTCAGAGGAACGAACCCAAAGAAGGTTTGTCAGAAAGTATCCCTGCATCAGGAAAAGGGGTTAGTTTCAATATAGATAGTCTGATAAGTCACAAGATCAGGGTACCTAAAAAT
>NW_011898750.1:0-4091 GCF_000151845.1 Pteropus vampyrus | reverse complement strand
GTTGATGGTATAATTTATTTAAATACAAGTTTTATTCAACCAGTTCAACATTTGACAAGAACAATGAAATAACTCAAGGTATTAATTTTTCAGAATTTATTTTGGGGATATTTCTTAATAATAGTCTGAATAAAAATGACCAATTGTGATAATTATTGCTGAGGCTTGATGAGATAATAGGGCAAGCTGCTCTATGAGGATTTACAGGCTCAAGAGGAAAAAAAAGCTTTAGAAAAAGATGGGTTTGAAGTTTTCCAATTATCACTTAGGAGATTTTCACATTTTAAAAAGGGTCTCAGATCACATAAAGCCCATGGTACACTGTATCAGCCCATGAGTCAAATGGTACTATTTATATAAATGTTAATGTTCCCAATTAGAGGTTTCAAACAAGAGATTCATAATTTTGTAAGAAACTTCACCTAAAATGATGACCATCCTCTAATCTTTCTCTCTAGGTATCCTTTGCTACACAGATTATGAATATTCTTTGAGTGAGTATTCAAACATGTTTACCTGGAGATATGTAAAGTTAAACTACTCCCACCCTCCAAGCATCATTAACGACAAATTCTGGGTCCAAATTCTTTCTGCTCTTAATCCAGATTTTTTAGTCATGACCTTTGCCAGTTTCTGTTAATCTGCCTTTATTTCTGATGCCTGTATAAAAAGAATGGATTTTTTAAGTTTTGGTGAAGCTTCATTTCTCTTATAGTCTGATAACCTTGTTTCTATATTTCTTTAGTCTTGATCAGAATGAGATCTAGCTTTTTAAATAAGAACATCACAGTTAGGATTTGAGTTAAGAGAAACTATCCTTTGCACCTCTATTCTTAAAATTGAATTCTGATCAGAGAGGACCTTGGCATTAATATCTGGCTTCTATGGTATCAGTCATAAAAGCATCTCTGCCCTGACCATCATTCTTGACAGTCATTTACAGAACTAAATAAAAGATAACCCCCTAAACTTGGGTTTCCTTTCATTTTGAGTCTATTCTCCCCTTAGTGCAGATCCTGCTCTCTCCCTGCCCTCCTCCCCACAAAGCTCTTGCTTCTAAACTTGGGTATTCTTATCGAATGAGAGAATAATGGATAGCAGCACCTGGACTCTCAAAATAGGGGCTGGTTCAGCTGCTAAAACAGGAAGAAGATTTTTAAAAACTTAAAATAATCTCGTAGCACTCTTCTGGAGTCATGGTGGTTTCCCAATTATCAATCGAATGGTATCCCATTTATCAATAGATACTATCCGAATAGAAAACTTCCTGTGTGCTAGGAACTATGCTAAGCCTTTTCCTTTACATTGTTGGTATTACTACCAACAACTATGATCATCAGCTGGGTACTATTATTAACCTCATCTTACAGATCAGGAAATTGAGGCACAGAGTGGTTAAGTGACTTCCCCAAAGACATACATTGCTAAGAGGTTGAGCTAAGAATGGAATGCTTGCTGCTCGACCTTAATGCCCACTCTTTTCTGCTATACTTCACTCTTTCTTCCTTGAAGGATGTTCAGTAGATACTTCAAGTAACTGTGCAGCAAATGCTTATTAAAAATATGTTGACGAATAGTCACGGTTGCAGTGAGATGTTTTACTAATCTCCACTTTTTTTTTTTTTTTTTTTAGGTGAGGCAACCCTTGGTTGACCTCACAGATTGCAAGGACCTTGTCAGTTTACAATCCCTTATTTTTTTTATTTTTATTTTTTTATTTTTTACGCCTGTAGCACCTGGTCTTCCTAGGTGGTTTCCCATCCAAGTAATAACCAGGCTTGACCCTGCTTGGCTTCCAAGATCAGATGGGATGGGGCTTGTTCAGGGTGCCATGGCTGTAGACTAATCTCCACCTCTATATTCATTGAAATTAGCACTAAAGATCTGGGCATTTGTCACATTCGAATGCCATTTCTTAAGGCATTGATTTTATTTGCCTGGTCCTATCTGTCCTTATGTTTGTTTTATTCTCTAATATTGTGATTAGGGTTATATTTTGGACAGCTGTGTTATTATGCAAAAAGGGTGGAATTAGAGCTTACAGTAATGAATTTGATGTACTAATTAGGAGATGCATAGGCTCTCTTCTCTGGGTATAAAATGCTCTTTTGAGTTGGTTAATTTTGTTGTTTAAATCTTCTATAGCAGTTACTGGGAAACTTTCCTTAAAGGACAGATAGTAAATATTTTAGGCTTAACAGATCATACAGTCTCTCTCATAACTACTCCATTCTGCTGTTGTGATGCAAAAGGAACCATAGAGAATTTATAAATGAATGAGTCTAGCCATGTTCCTATAAAATTTTATTTTACAAAGATAGGCAGCCAGGCTGCAAGCCATAATTTTCTGACCCATGTTCTATTACTTTATTTGTTATCTACTCAATCTATCAGTTTCTGTCAGGTGTGTTAAAATTTCCAAAGAAATTTATGATTTATTCTTGATTTATATCCTTAAAAACCTATCAGTTGTTACTTTATAATTTAGAATAGTGGCAGAAAAAATAGAGATTGAGAATAGGAACTCTGAGTTAGTTCAAATGTGTCCTTGTGTAAGTCTTTTAATCTTCTGTGTCTCAGTTCCTTACACTGTAAAATGGAGATAATAATAATATTTACCTGATAAGGTTGTTCAAGATTAAATGAGTTAATGCATGTAATGCTCTTAGAACAGTACTTGGAATATGATAAGTGCTAAATGAAGATGAACTATTATTATTTGAGATATTGTTAGATACATGTAGGGATATTACCATCGTACCTTTTTTTATTTATATATATTTAAATCTTTATATAATATTTATATTTTTGGCCTTGGAGTCACTTGCATTTGACATTAAGATTGTTTCTCTGGCTTTCTTTTGGTTCATACTTGCCTATTTTGTCTTTTTCCTTTCCTTCATGTCCAACCTTTCTGTGTTTAAGTGGGTTCCTGTAGAAAACATTTTTGCATCTTATTTTTGTTTGTTTTTAAGCCAATTTGATACCCTATTTATTTTTTGTTGATTAGTTTAACCATTTACATTGATTGTAGTTATTGTCATATTTAGAGTTGAGACCATGTAATTCATGATGCAGTATCTTTTTACCATACTTTCATTTGAGTTCCTATTTCTCTTCCTCTTCTTTCCAATGAACAAATAAAATATTCTTATGCTTATTAGAGTTATACTTTTTAAAATTTTTATTTATCTGGTGGTTATTTAAAACTTATTAAGGCCTACTCTTTTGCCTTTTTTTCCTGTCACGGTTCTTGATTTTATCAATATCTATATTTTCCCTTTGAGGATTGGACTGAATCAGACTGCCTGAGTTTGAATTTTGACACTGCTTCATACTGGCTGTGTGTCCTTGTCCAAGTTTCTTAACCTCTCAGTGCCTCAGTTTCCTCATCTGTAAAATGAGGTCTCACTTCTGACTCCAGCCTCTACTTCCCTCTTCCTTGAAGAATTGTCATTAGGTATCATCCAGTGTTAATTCTGGGTTATTATGAATATTTATTTTTTTGCTCTTGCTCTTTTAGATAAACTTTACTGTATTATTCACTCACCCTAACTTCCCTTGTAGCTGGCTTTATTATTATTATTTTTCTTCCTGCTAGAGTACTTTTTCTAAGGAGTTTTCACAGCAGGTCTTCGTGTGGTAAATGTTCTGAGGATTTGTATACACAGAATGTTCTTATTGCTTTCTCATATTTAAACGATAGCTTTACTGGACATAAAATTTTAAGTTTAATATTCTTTTCTTAAAACACTTTAAAAATATTTTCACTGTCTCTAGTGTAGCTGTTGAGAAAACTAATAATCTGAATTTTATTTTTTGTAGTTGAATTGTTCTTTCTTTCTGGAAGCTTTTGGAATTTTCTCTTAGACTTTGAAGTCCTTTAGTTTCTCTTAACATTTAGTTTCTCTACATTTTCTCTCCCTCCTCTTTGGCTCATGGTACATTATGTATCTTCTTAATCTGAGGTCTTTCATCTTAATTCTGAGAAACTGTCAGTTATTAATTCTTCAAATATTTTCTTCCTTTTGTTTACTCTCCCATTATACTATTATGCAGATGGTAACACTCTATTTTTATATCTTTAACAT
>NW_011898749.1:4675-6418 GCF_000151845.1 Pteropus vampyrus | reverse complement strand
ATTCTGGAGGTTTTGAAGATGACATATACATGTGCCGTACCCACCACCCTCAGCATTCCCAAGCTACCCTCAAGACCTGCCTGCCTTGTGAGGCACCCTTAACACCTCAGGAAAGATTTTATTCCTGCCCCTCTCCCACCTCCCCCTAAATTTAGGCATTTCCTAAAGTTCTATTCTCAGATTTCTTTTCTTTCCTTCTTTCCTGCTTTTTTCCTTTCTTTCCTCCAATGCCATCCATAGGCGCATCCAGATCCCAAATCCACATTTCCAGCCCCAACACTGTCTCCATGACCTCGTATTTACTTTGGTAAAACATACAGGGTTGACTCTGGTTGTCCATACACACATTTCCTCCTGACTGCAATACCAAAGCTCATACACATTGTTGGTGTAAGAAAGTTTTTTTTGTTTCCTTTAATTCAAGGACAGGCACCTCCAACTTAAGGTGGCATCCTGCCAAACTGTTTATAAAACCTTCCCCTTAAAACAGCAACAAAAATCTAAAAAGAGAACAGAGACTCAAAATGGATCTGAAAACTAAGGATATCAACCAACCATTTGCAAAGAGTGGGGACTCCAGAGCTGAGGAAGCTGCATTAAAAGACAGATTCAGGAGCCATCCCCGAGTTTTGCCTCCGCATCAAGGGCACCACTGGCTGGGAGTGGGCAAGGAAAGGCTTTACCCTCTCCACCACATATCTCCCCCACGCCCACATCTAACTCTAAGAAGAGCCTGCCCAGTCATCTAACCTCTAGCCACTGTCCTACTGCCCAACAGCTGCTTTCTGAGTAGTTAAGAAAAAATGCACTAAGTCCGGCCAGTTTTGCAAGTAAGTTATTTAAATCTCCAGGAAACAGATAATTAACATTTTATATGTACTTTCCCTGTGTGTATAGTAGAAAGATGTAAAGCTATCCAAATTACTTTAAATGCCCAAGAGGGAGTAGGGGCAAAGCCCTGAAAAGCCCAAGGAGGGGAAAAAAATCTTAGGTCACTTGTAAACAAAGATTCAAAAGCCTAAATATACACATGCGCATTAAATCCAGCAACACATTAAAATAAGAATATTTTATGACCAGTGTGGTAAACTGTATTATTGACAAAACATTCACTGCCCCAACCTGCCGGGCACTTCTGCAGAAGGATTATATGCCTGTTCACTGACATCAAGCTCAGGCACTGACTTGATTTGACCAATGAAATGTAAGTAGAAGTAACACATGCTACTTCTGAGAAGAAATATTAAGATGTTCTAGTATCTCTCTTTTCCATCTACCATGGGATGCTCCATCAATGTGAGTCCTAAAATTAAGAAGGTATAAAATCAATCCTCATGTGACATGAGCAAGAAATAAACTTATGTTGTCATTCCCAAAGATTTGGGGTTTGTTTGTTACTAGAGCAGAACTTAGCCTAAGCTGATTAATACAACAAGGCAAGGACTGCCCCCAAAATAGAAGAAAAACGTTAGAAATTTTATCAATGTAATTAACATTGATAAAAGGAGAAAACCCTATAATCGTTTTAATAGATGCAGAAAACGCCTTTGATAAAATTCAATATTCATTCATAATAAAACACAAACTAAATATAGAAGGGAATTTCTTTAACCTGATAAAAGGGAGCCACCAGAAGCTTACAGCAGACAGTGTATTTATTAGAAACTTTAGAAACATGCCCATTAAAGTCAGGAATGAGGCTAGAATCCCTATATCACTGTTTTACTCAACATTGTGCCAGTA
>NW_011898749.1:0-1445 GCF_000151845.1 Pteropus vampyrus | reverse complement strand
AAGAGACCAAGTAAAATGACAGATAATTGAAAACCCACTCCTGGAACCAATTTTAATTAATCAGAACTAATTAAACTAATTTAACAGTAGTGATAAAAGCCTAACCCAAGCTAATTAAGCAAAAGGGGAACCAGTGGCTTGTGTAGCTGGAAAGACACTGCAGTAGCTCAGAAACTGGCTAAGACATCTGGCCTTGATCATGGCCTTGAACGGGCATGGACAGATGACTGTGTGACCCCACATGCCCCACATATGAGAAGGGGAATGTGACAGATCTAAGACAAAAAGGAGTAATGGGCTCTGCAGTGAAATGGAAGGGGAACACCCAATCCAACAGATCAAAATCGCTCAAATACTGAGCTCACTGAAATAAAATATGCCCGACATGGTCCCCCTAACAGAGATCCAGGTTTTGAACATGCCCGCTAAATCAATGTTCAACAATAACCACTAGAATCATGGGAGGTGAGAATGGGTTTTGTATCCATCATCTCCAGTTAAATAGTATGAAGCAGGGCTATGGCCAACCCCTTCCTTTCTTATATGAAATACCTAACATGAGCTTAGATGTCCTGAATGCCACCTTAGTAAGGCCACAACTCCTCCTGTTTGTTGAGATTTGATTATCCTACACAAATCATGAGTAGCCTCCACAAATAGCCTAGCCAGTCATTAAGAGAAAGCACAGCCTCATGTAACACTACCATTATGTTTGGCAGAGCATTCATTAGGCAAGTAGTTCTGTAGAACTGATCCAGCAACTCACCCCACTCTGCATCTCAGGGTTACCCTTGGGCTTATCCCAACAGGCCCAAGTGAATGCAGGGTGACTCAAACCGGAGGTGCTTCACTAGTGCATTTATTTGTGGGCAGGGCAGACATTCCAAGGGATTCCCATGAAGTGAGAGCAACATAATGCTCACCTGTCCAGTAGCAGCAAAGGTGGAAAGAGACAGTTCCTGCCGAGTACCTCAGGCCCCTTGAAGGAATATTTCTGGGCTTCCATAAAGCCACAACTGAACACCTTGCCCATGAATTCACTACTGCTGACAGCACAAGAAACGATGCAAACAATTCTACATAGAATCCAGTGCCAAGAAAGAACTTTACTCTCAAGTGACTTTCCACGGGTGATAGTAACTGGATAGTAGGTATTGGCTCGGGTGTTAGCCTGAGCATGTTACATTTTCCACCCCTGATCAGGTCCTTTGTGTTTCAATCAATGCCAATGCTACTTCAGAAACAGTCCCAGCAAGGAACTCATGCTGCGTTCATGGTACACCTAGCCTTTCCTCACTTCTGAATGACACTTGCTTTTCTTTGTTTATCTGCCTTGAATCTGCTTTTGGAACTGTAAACCATTAAGTGCTACTCACATTACACAATTATTTGATATAGAAACAGTGCATTGGAGAGCTGACTGCTTTGGCAGCCTCTCCGGGGTC
>NW_011898748.1:3931-6352 GCF_000151845.1 Pteropus vampyrus | reverse complement strand
ATCATCTTGTCCCTGTGCTAGGTGTCTAGGTGTCCGTCATTCAGTAAGAGCATGTGAAGAGCAGCGTCAGCGTCAGCGGAGGGCAGTCACAGCTCACTCCTCCTGCTGGGCCGGGGAGAGCAGAATAACACTAGTAATGGCCAGGGCTTGTTTTCGTCTGTGTCATAGGCTTGCTGCATAATTGGAAGATGGCGGGGAAAACGGGGAGGAGGTGGCATGTTTTGCACATCACTTTAAGGGGACACTAGGCATGATCAGAAGCTTCAGTTTCTCCTTGCTTCTCACGAGCTCCTCTCTCTTAACGGAAGTAGGCACTTGGCTGCAGCGGGCTTCTCGCTCTGCCCCCAGGTCTGTTCCTCTCGCCCCAGGCTGTTTTCCTTAGGGGTTGACCCCATCTGGCGGTGCTCGCTAGCTTGATGCTGGTTCTTATGGGGCGCGCCGGCAGTGCCAGGCCTCTGTCTGTAGTCTGCACCAGCCCCTTACTTGGTTCCTGGCACCAAGTGGTCTCCGAGCCCTGAAGAGCCGCTGTGCCGGTGTTTCCAAGACCAGAGCAGCTGGATTCTGGCTCTCTCTCCCAGGGAAGGGGGCTCGTCGTTTTCAGTTGCCAGGAGAGAAGAAGAGTTGTCTGCTTCGTGGTAGCTCCATGCAGAAGACAACACTGCGTTTTCAGCTGTTTGATTACACTGTCTGCAATGATGTTGTAAGTGCAAGAGATCACTTAGCTTTAAAAGCGGAGTGCTTTGGTCTTATTTGTGTGAAACCCCCTTTTTAACATATCAAGACGGGGTGCATCAGCAGGTCGTGTTTGGATGTGCAAGGGTCCACAGTGACAACTGCTCCGGATGCAATGTTCACTTAAGCTTTGTCTTCTTAAAAATTATCAATGTGAATGTCATAATTATATATATATTTTTGTGGAAAATTTCTCCTAAGTATAAGTTATTGTGCAAATTATAGTACCATTGAGACAAATGATAGTTTTAGTTTAGAAATCCTAAAAGATATAAATTGCATTGCATATGCATTAAAAGTTCGTTTTATTTAATTTTATGTAGATGTGTAAAGTGTTAGGTAAAATTTTTTTTCACTTATCCATTGAAACACCTTGTTACTTGAATATTGTGTTGACTGGTCTGAAACAGTGATCAATTCTGTAATATAGCTCTTTTAACCAGGAAGCAAGCCTGCCTCGGCCGCGCCAGCCAGGCGCTGGTGTCGTGGGAGCCAGGCGCTAGTGTGACATGCCACTGCGCTGTCTCGGTGTGTTTGTACCGAGACACCAGTTCCTCAAAATGGTTTTTGATAGTTTTTTAACTTATGAGACCCTTTGATGGTCACAAACCTCTAATCAAAATAAAAGTGAAACAGTAGTCGAGTTTTACAACTTGACTGCGGTGGACTAATGAAGCAGTTGTTTTCCGTGTATATAAAGTTTCCTCAAATACCACACCCCACTATAAGTGTGCTCATTGTCACTTTAAATTTCAACTATGCCCTATTTTTGTCTTTCTAAAGATCAGATGTACTATTGGTATAATTGCATACCAAAAATAAGCCAAACAGTGCATTACACTGACTGGACCCTGCTTGTGTGAGCAAAGGAAACGGGGGGCCAGCGTAGTCGAGAGCCTCCTTTTCTTTCTGTCTAGGCTGTTCCTAAATCTCGTGACCCACGATTCAGGCTTTTAAAAGCAAGTGAGACTTTGCCTCGAGTTCACTCACGGAGGTTAGCTCATCGGAACTAGCGACCCTGTGCAATGCTCCGAACCCCTCTTTCCGCCGCTCCCGGATCTCACAGCCTCTCCTAACGATAACGATCGTAAAGCACAATTGCAGTAACGTTACAGTTCGGAAGAAGGAAGGTCAGTATAGTCTATGCATGTTGTATGATAATGAGTGTTTACAGTCACCTTCTCCTCAAACAAACTGATGCCGGAGTGGGTAGTATTCCATATGTAGACTTATCAACTTTGCTAAGTGCTTTTTAGATTGCTTAAAAGTTTTTCAAGATTTTAAAAGATGTATAAGGTTAAGTTTGCAAATATAATGGAAATGCTGTATATCTTTTGAAGTGATAAAATCCACGTTGGGATTTTAAAGAAAATACGTTGTGATGATGCCGTCGTAAGTAATATTTTGATGTCTCTCTCGCCTGTTTTATATTCCAGCACATTCATCATGGTGAATGTTCATAGCATTATAATTGCTTAGCCATTGGATGATAACATTTGTTAGTGGAGATTGGAAAATTTATTTGTGAAATTCTGCAGAATTCATTTTTCTATTTCCAATATTTGCTGAAGTTAAATAAAAATTTTCAAGCCATTGATGTAATAAAATATGAAACAAAACAATTTTCTCCACCCCCACCCCCACCCCCCACATCCAAGCAGTGCCGGTCTGATCCCGAGGGGGTTCTTC
>NW_011898748.1:0-1811 GCF_000151845.1 Pteropus vampyrus | reverse complement strand
CTGACCTGCCCATGAGCAAATGTTCTGTGTTCGGGCCTGGACAGGCTGAGCAGGTGCCTTTGCGCCGAGGCAGCCCAGGAGTGCTTTTCAGAACAGACATGGGAGGGGGTCATTCTGCGTGAGGCATTCTTGGGGACGGTGTTCCAGAAGTGGTGACAGTTGGAGTGACCACTAGCCCAAGGTGTCCCAGCAGACCCTCTGGTTACGTGGGACGAAATAGCCCCCTTGCAGTCAAGTCGGGCTGTTTCCTCGACACCCGGTGGAGGGTGTTAGAGTTTCACACGGTGTTCAGCCGTCTGCACCAACCGCCCCTTCTGCCCACGCCGTGCCTAGTGAACGCGCGTTCTGTCAAAAGCCTTCGAGAAGACCAACCCCCTGCGGACGGGGCGGGGTCTTTGGGTCCATCGGGGGCCCACAGCCCCTTTGTCTGGGCTCACCCCGTCGGCGTCCGGGCGGAGGCTTTGGCCGAGACTCATGCCAGGGGCAAGCCGCACGGTGCCACGTGGCTGCCGCTCCTGTCTGCGTTAGAAACCCCGGCCTCCTGTCCGCCCGCTGTCCCGCTGTCCGTCTGCTGTCCGCCCGTTCACGGGAGAAGCTGTGCCTCTGGAGGGGCCGAGTCCTGCAGAGACTGTCACAAAGTTATGTTGCGTATCGTGGCTCCTGGCGCTCGGCTGATTGCAAAGTAAATTGAGCAACGAGGAGGTCTCACACACACTGTGGGTGGCCGTGGAGAGCGAATTACCTGTGGTTTTTAGGGATAACTGCTAATTTATTAAAGTTTGCCTGGCCCCAAAGGACCGAACCTGCGTTGTTTCGATGCTCACAGCAGCCTTGCAGGTGGGGACTGTCCCTGTTTTACGGAAGAGGAAACCGAGACCCGAAGGAGAACATCCCGGCTGCGTCAGAGATGGGACACGTGGGTTGGGACGAGAAGCAGCGAGGCTCCGCTCAGGCTCGGGTGTGCAGGAGCCTCGCTCTGCGGTGAGACCCGCTGCCATCTCCGTCACTCCCTCAGCCTCCCCAGGCTTGTTTCTCATCCACAAAGCAAGGACGACATTTTAGGGCGTGGCACCCTTCACGGAGCCACGGGGTGGGAATGTGTCCATCGGCCTGGCTCCCTGGTTAGCAGAGACGCTCCATGTCCGGTTCCATGTCCTTCGTGGCCCAGCCTTCTGCTCTCTGCAGGCGGGTCTCGGCCCCTGTCACCTGCTGCAGGGAGGGCCAGAGCGAGCCGAGCCCTTCGTGGCTGTGGCCTGCAGACAGAGCCCTCACTCCTGCCATCTTACCCCAGACCAGTGACCTTCAAGTGGCTTTGGTGGCATACTCTGTCAGGACGGGTCAACTGGCCATACGCGCCGTGTGTGCGTTCACGCGTAACTTACACGCGCAGTTCCTGTGATCACTGTTCGACGCTGGTGAAGAGAACGAGCAGTTTCCCCCTATACTCGCTCTTCTGGGCGGTGACATTGGCAGTTCCCTGCCACCATTCTGAGGCGTGGACTACCCTGTGCTGTTTAACGGGCGGGTCCCACTGTTCAGAGGAGGGAACCAAGGACAGTTAAGTGACTCGCTTCAGGTCGCTCAGCTAGCAGGTGGCAGGCTGGGCCGGAGACAACTCACTGGGCCTGGCTGCTGTGGCTGCCAGTGAGCGGGCTGATCTGGGACAGGAGGACAGAGCTGGGGCCTCTTCGTTTTGGCTGCACCCACAGCTGGTCCTGCCCTGAGGCTCCCCACAGCCACCTGCAGCGAGCAGCCCCCGGTTCCCGTGGCCTTCCCTGCCTTCAGCCTCCTGCTGTGCCCACCTCCTGCTC
>NW_011898747.1:4589-7262 GCF_000151845.1 Pteropus vampyrus | reverse complement strand
GACATCTTTGATATAAATCAGGTGACTGTGTATGTGTGCAACCATTCCTGAAATTTTATTTTGTTCCATTGGTTGTTTGCCTATTCCTGCACCAATACTACACTTGTTTTAATTAAAGTAGGTTTATAGTAAGTCTTAAAATCTGGTAGTGTAAGCACACCAATTTTATTCCCCTTTTTTCCACATTATCTTTTCTTAGGCTTGGCCTTTTGCATTTCCATATAAATTTTAGAATCAGCTTATTGATTTCCGTGCAGTGAGTGTTGTCTGCATTCTACCCGAATCCCCTTAGAGTCCTTTTACTCTGTGTGTCTGCTCTCCTCTCTCGGCTTCTGTATGTTTTACTTCCTACAGCCTACACCTGTGATTCTCTTTGAAGGATTCTCTAAAAGCTACTGGATCCACTTTGCCCAAATATATGGAGATCTGGAAGTGCCTGAGAGTTTCTGTCCTCTTGGGGTGGGTCTTAGCAATGACTAACTGGTGTGTGGTATGAAAGTTCAGTTTATCTGCCTTGAAGTGGGAAAGCTTTGATGTGTAAATTATAATCTTGAGCTTCCTTTTAGGATCAGCCTGAAATCAGACCTTTACTTGCTTTCCTCCTATTCCATGTTCTACTTATCCATTTCCTGATCAGTTTCTTCTGAGACCATTTCTTTAATAAATCACTTGCACACAAATCCTCATCTCAGGGCCTACTTCTGGTTGATCCAAACTAAGACATTTCAGAATAAAATTGCTGAGATTTTGATTGGGATTGCACTGAACGTATAGATTAGATTGGGGAGAACTGACAATATTGAGTCTTCTAGTTCATGAACATGGCATGCCCTTTAATTTAGGTAGGTTTTCTTTGATTTCTTTCAGCAACATTTTGTAGTTTTTTTAATCTATTACAAATATCTTTAAAATTGATTTTTTAATTGTATAATAACTATGAATTTAGTAGTCTTACTAAATTCATATGTTAATTCTAATAATTTGTCCATAGATTCTTTTAGATTTTCTACATATACATATTATTAATGTCATCTCTGTAAAATAGCAATCTTATTTATTCCTTTCCCATTCTTGTGCTTTTTTTTCCTTTTGATTTTTTGCACTGGCTAAGACCTCCAATACAATACTAAATAGAAATGATGATAGCGTAAACAGTAAAGTTCACTACACTGAACGCCTTGGCCACATGATTTTCTCAGCTTGATCTTTCAGCTAAGAAATATTTCAAGAATAATATATAATCTTAGATATAATAAACATTTCAGGAATAATATATAATCTCAGTTATAATAAACAAATTTTATGCATCGGTAAAAATTTGGCATCAAACTTGTGAAAGGTATGCAACATATCTATTGTCACTTGAAGAGCCACTGTCCTAGTATATTTACCAATTAGTGTATTTACCATCACATTTACCGATCAGTATAACTTTCAGAGATTGGGGTGAGCCTTTTCAGTTTTTCAATTTTGATAATATTAAATTTAACATTCAACATTCTTGTCTGGCCAGTCCATCTTACCTTCTCTACAATGTTCTCAAGAGAAGTACAGATGATAACAGGATAAGGAGCAAAGAATTTTACATTCTAAGTATTCTAGTCTCTGATGTAGAACCTCTTCTATAAGGAGTCTTTCATTAACCTGCTCAGATGAACTCAGCTAAGTGACCGGCAAATTCACTCTCATGCTATTTGTTACACCTGTGTTTTGTCATTATGCATTCAATGACTTCCCCAAGAGCCATTAGATCATAGATTATGCATGTCTTATTTGTTCAATGCTTGATCTTAACATCCAACAAATACTTGGTGTAGATCTACCAGTTACTGACTCGTAACTAGTTTTAAGAGTTAGATGTTTAAAATGTTACTCCATTTAAGTGACTCAAAGCCCTAGTTCACTCATTTATTGTTCAGTCATTCAATAACTATTTGAAGATATTCTATTGCCAGGACCTGTGTTTTTCCATTCAATATTTCATTTAGTTCTCTCGACATCCCTATAAAGTAGATATTATTATCCCCATAGATGAGTAAACTGGGGCTATGGTGTGGCAGAGCTCAAATCCAATTCAAATCTGTTTGAATGCAAAGTGAAATTTTATAAAATAAAACAAAAACGAACAAACAAAAAACTCCAAAACTAATTCTGGCTAAAAGAAGGAATATGGTGGAGAGAAGGTTTAGTGGGGCATGGTCACTGCTTTGGAAGATCTGAATGGCTGGGATGTGTCACCAGGAGGGACTCTTACTTATGGCTTTAGAAAACAAAACTAGTACCTGTCAGTTAGAAACTCCAGATTTCAGGGAAAAATAGGAAGAAATTTTCGGTGAGAGTAACTGTCCAACAGGAGAATGGTCAGCTTTCATGTTACAAGCTACTCGTTATTATCCTGGGACAGACCCAGTGCTGAGGTATAAATGCCGTAAGTCACTATGATGCCACGTTGGTCTTTAGGAGCTTGTTGTCTTAAGGTGGAAACAGCACATTGTGCCCTAATTAGTCATTTACTTGTTTACTGCTTAACAGTACAGTCCAAGGTACTATGGAGGCATAGAAATGGGAGTGCCTGACAACTCCTCTGCAGAGCCTTCCTTGAGAAATCTAGATGTAGTTGTAGAAGAGTTTTATAGAAAAAATAGGAGAGTTCTAGGTGAAGAGAGTGGAATG
>NW_011898747.1:0-979 GCF_000151845.1 Pteropus vampyrus | reverse complement strand
CTTAATGTTCTAAGTGCCCTAAGAGAGGAGCAGATAAGAGGTGAGGGGATAAGAAGGCTCACCCTGTATCCCAGTAGGGCTGATGGGAGAGTACGGAACAACAGATGTGAGTATGCGTTAATAGTAACGGACTTCGTAAGTTGTCGAGCACTCTGTAGATACAAGCCATCAAAAACAACATTGTTGTAACTTTGTGCGTTGATACTATTCCAAGGCCCGGCCTCTGTGATCTCATTTGATCTTCACGAGGACACTGTGAGATGTGCAGGATTCCATCCTCTTTCTGAGATGTAGAAAGGGGTGCTCAGAAAGGGTAAGCACCTGCTTAAGGATAGCAACAGCTGGTTGGGATAGAGCCTGGGGTGCAGGCCCTTGTTTCATGACTTTGAAATCAGGGTTCTTTGCCATCTCTTCACTGCCCTTCGCAGATCCGGGGAGTCATTATTATCCATCCACCCTGATAACTGGCAAAGGCAGAGATCTGGGGAAATAATTCCTAAGATTCAGGCCATTCAGCTGAAGCTAGCTCTGATGTGCTACGCCCCTGACCCTGGGCAGGCCATTTGGACACATCAAGGCCTTTGTCATAACAGAGGATGTGCCAGAGAATGAAGTCAGTGGTGAGGCCATCCTGATGTGGCCACAAACAGACCCAGATTCCACAGCCCTGCAGGTTGTCCAAATGGGAAGGCTTCTGAGGGACCCATTAGCATTCCTGACATTTGTTTCTGAAAAATCTCAGCCCAGGACAATGATAAAAAGTTGGTGATTTGAAAGGCTTGGAGGTGCTTTCCAATCTTTTAACCAGTTCCCCCTTTATGCAGGTAGGAAGATCACGGCCCAGACACGGGGAGAGAATGTGTGTAGCCAAGAGCCAGTTAACTCTCACTTCTGCTATTTCTTGATTCCCAGGCCCTATCTCCAATCGAACCACTTTAGGCCTTTCTTCAGGGTTTGTTTCGAAAGTTTTATACGAAAG
>NW_011898746.1:2936-3556 GCF_000151845.1 Pteropus vampyrus | reverse complement strand
ATACTTATACCAGACAAAATAGACTTTAAAACAAAGGCTCTAACAAGAGACAAAGAAGGACCCAGTGATCCCAGTTCTGTGTATTTATCTGAAGAGACCCAAAGCTCTACTCCGAAGGGACGTGTGAATCCATCCGTTCATGGCAGTGTTATTTACAACAGTCAAGATACGGAGGCAACGTGGGTGTCCATCAGTGGACAAATGGATAAAGAAGAGGTGGTGCATGTATACAGTGCGATATTACTCAGCCATAAACAAAAAGAAAATGAAATCTCGCCGTCTGCGATGACGTGGATGGACCCAGAGGGCATCGTGCTGAGTAATTCAGACAGAGAAAGACAAATGCTATCCACGTTCATTTACATACAGAATGTAGGGAACGAAATCAACACACAAGACAAACAAACTCACAGATACAGAGAACATTTTGAGGATTGCCAGATGGGAGTGGGGTTGAGGGGGTGGGTGGGAGAGAGGAAGGGATTAAGAAGTACAAATCGGTAGTTATAAAATAGTCGGGGGATGTAATATACAGCATAGGGAATACAGTCAATAATATTCTAATAACTGCGTGTGGTGTCAGATGGGTACTAGGTTTATTGGTGTGATCACTTTGTAAG
>NW_011898746.1:0-1311 GCF_000151845.1 Pteropus vampyrus | reverse complement strand
ATATTTATGACTGAGGGGTACGCGCTGCTTAAAGAAACAGACCTCAGATGAGCGGGAGAGGGAGGTCAGGGCTGTGCTGAAGGGGGACCGCTTGCCACTAACTGCTGAGATGGGAGGGACGGCCCCAAGGTGTCCATGACACCTGCCGCCTATTGCTGCAAGCGTCACAGGGCAGGTCACGACTCAGCTCGACTCTGGGGGCTGGGGAACTGCAGCTTTGCAAACGCAAACGCAAATGAAGGCCGGTGAGATTAACTCTGCCCCAGTCCACCTCGCGGAAACAGTCTGAAACTCTCTCTTTCCTTTTTATTCTGTGTGTCACTGGGCAGGCGCTCAACCTCTCTGACCTTGGTTTCCTTGTCTTTCATAAATGAAGATAATTATACTCAGCTCCTTAAGTGGACATGAAGGTCAGTGAACTCACGTGTCCACGTGGACACAACAGGAGTCTCTCGTACGTAAGAGGCACCTGGCACCTGTCTGCATAAGGGCCTGGACCGGCTGGATGGTCAAGACCCCCGCCTCAGTTCTGCCGAAGTGCAGCGAGTCCCCGTAGCTCCTCGAACCTATCCCTGTACCCCAGCTGATCCCCAAGGCCCGGCTCTGGCCTACACTTGCTGACTGGGTGGAGAGCCCAGGGGACAGCTGGAAACTGATCAGCATCTAGGGCGTTTGCATCAAACATCATAACCGAGGAAGAGATTCTGCAAAGCAATGGCTGCTTTGGGTTTCAGGCCCAGGTGGCAGTGTGTGCACGGTGAAGCTTAGCGACAGAAGCACAGACCGGGCTCTGCCAGCTCTAGCCGCGTGACCTGAGATCGGTCACGTAACCTCTCTGAGGCTAGTTCATCTGAGGAAAGGTGGCAGATGTTGACAGGCCTGTGTGGCTGGGCTGGCAACGACATGCTGATCACACCCACCCCGAGAACCACAGCTTCAGGCCCTGGTCGGCCCAGCGAGAGGCTCTGTTGCGACTTTGTGAAGGGACCTAGGTTCAAATCTCTGCCCTACTATGTGTGAGTGGGGAAGTGGTGTCATCTCTCTGCGTCGCGGGTCCCGTGCTTCTCAGATAGGAATGACCGTATTGCCTGCATTGTTGGCCTGTTACAGGAATTACTTGGGGCCACGGGCATGTCGTTTCCGGCACATGGTGACATGACCAGAGCCTGCATCGTCCAGCCCCACCCACCTCCTTCCAGCCCCATGGGACATGTGGTCATTTGGGGGGGGAGGGGTGGTGTCCGTGAACCACGGAAGACAAGGTCCCGCTCGTGAGAGCGTGAGACATCTGGATGCATCCAGGATACTGGG
>NW_011898745.1:452-883 GCF_000151845.1 Pteropus vampyrus | reverse complement strand
CCTGGCCAGCGTCGGACTCGGGAGCACGGTCACACCAGACGCAGTGTCGTAGGCATTAGTCGGTGAAAAGCTGACAGACAGATACCGGCTGCGAACGGTGCTGTTCCTTGTTTCGTAACTGACGGCTTTGGCTTTATCATGCTCCAGCTGTTCAGAAGCCAAGCGGTTCCCTCCGAGGAGGAACTGAGCGGGCTGTGGTAACAAAACCACTTTCCTAAGCCGCCCCAGGGGGGCGGGGGGGCGGGGGGCCGCCGGAGGCGCCTTCCCACGGCCACGGCCAGGTGCCCGCAGGGGCTGGACACCCCCAGCCTCTCCTCCCCACCTTGTGCCTGCTCTTCCCCATGTGGGGAGAGCAGGTGTCACATCAACCCGAAGGACACTGGACACCAAAGTAGAGTCGTCCCTGGGTCTGCGCGAAGAGACAGGTCACC
>NW_011898745.1:0-402 GCF_000151845.1 Pteropus vampyrus | reverse complement strand
ATGTGGGGAGAGCAGGTGTCACATCAACCCGAAGGACACTGGACACCAAAGTAGAGTCGTCCCTGGGTCTGCGCGAAGAGACAGGTCACCCCCAAAGGATGTCCGTCATCAGCAAGGGCGGAGGTGACCGAAGCAGCTGTCCCCTCGGGCCCTGCAGGGAGGCGCGTCTCACGTGCAGTGGCTGGGGGGCCACGAAGTGTGGCCCCTGTCCCCACTTCACCCCGGCTGCCCCAGCCTTGTGAGTTCAGATGATAAACCAGGCCGGCTTCCCGCTGAGGGCAAGGCCACAGCAGCGGAGGGAGTGGTCGCACGGCGGACGGCTCCAACCCGAAAACTAGACTCTAAGCAGGGCTGTGACCACCCAGGGCTGGCGTCAGAATCTGAACTCCGTCGGAGTATGGG
>NW_011898744.1:1556-3759 GCF_000151845.1 Pteropus vampyrus | reverse complement strand
AGCCCACTGAGCGCCCACCACCTGCCCCTCTCCAAACCATCCCCACTACTCTTCCCTCGCACTTCCCCTATGGTTCTGGCACAACAGGTGAACAGGGCCGTGCGCCAATAGTGCCTATGGCGAACCAACCTCTATTTTAAAACATTTGTACCCAAGTCACACATGGATGGATGTCATGCATATTGTGCATCCAGGTGTACATGCCCTGAGACCCCTAGATACCTAAATGCATTCCCTTTCATCCCCCAGCCAAGATCCATGAAGAGATTGATCGGGTAATTGGCAAGAACCATCAGCCCAAGTTCGAGGACCAAGCCAAGATGCCCTACAGAGTCAGTGATCCATGAGATCTAAAGATTCGGAGACATGATCCCCTTGGGCTTGACCCACAGAGTCACCAAGGACACCAAGTTTCAGGACTTTTTCCTCCCCAAGGCACTGCCTTTACCCAGCCTAGAGGGATCTCCAACCTACTCCCTGTGAACCAGCACTCCATCCCCTTTGGAGGCTTCCCAGCCCCTATCCCACTCCCTCAATCAAACACTTCCCCAACCACCATATCTCTTCAGCCTTCCCACTCGGAGACTCCTGAATCCCATATCTCCCTCAGGGACACAATTCTCATGTACCCCAAACATCCTGCCTTGAGAGACATGAACTGCGTGTCCCCCAAACCTTCAGCCCCAGAAGACACAGAACCCATGTTCCTCAAACTTCTTTCTCATGGGACATGAACCCCATGTTGCACAAACTTCCAAACCTTCTACCTCAGGAGACACAGAACCCAAGTTCCCCAAACTTCCTGTCTCAGGAACAGGAATGTCATGTCCCCCAAAGCTCCTCCTTTAGAGAGGACCCCAACTCCCCTGCCTCCCATTTCTCCTCACTCAAGGCACTCAAACTACCCCTCCGACCCTATGTCCTTCGGCACGCTTATTCTCCCTCCATCTTATCAAATCCTCTTCCCTCTTCCTACCAGGGCACTGAAGTGTATCCTGTTCTGGGTTCTGTGCTGAAAGACCCCAAGTTCTTCTCCAAACCCCAAGATTTCAACCACCAGCACTTCCTGGATGAGAAGGAGCAATTTAAGAAAAATGATGCTTTTGTGCCCTTCTCCATCAGTAAGAGTCTGATGCTAAGCCACCACTCACACTATCCCAGCTCCCCTCTCTGAGTCGTAGCCTAGTATCTTGCTCCAACTTAGAAGTCCCTCTTATGATCTACCTTGGACCCAATCAGCTGCATCCTCCATAATGACCAAGTACCTGGGCCCAGAAAAGGAAAGGGATCATGGTGCCCATTTCAGACACAGGGAAAAATCAAGGCCCAGAGTGAGTCGAAGATTTGTCCCAGGTCACTTAAATTTTTCAGATCCCTAAGAAAAAGATGACAACATAGCAACCATATTTGAGTGTGTATTTGGAGGGAAAGAGACATCTAAAGTTCCCATTGCCACAGCCTGATATGGTTCACCCCCTTCCTAAATCTAAGGGGAACTGAGGCTCAAACAAACAATCTAACCTTGCACCTAAAGGAACTAAAAAAAAAAAGAAAAAAAAACTAAAATGAGTAGAAAGAAGGAAATAATAAAGACCAGAGTGGAAATAAATAAAAATAAAGTCTAAAAAAAAAAAAATAGAAAAGATTAATGAAACCAAGAGTTGGTTCTTTAAAAAGATAAAATTGATAAGCCTTTAGACAGATTCATCAAAAGAGAGAGAGAGAGACAGAGACAGAGAGAAAAGTGAGAATAAAGGGAACATACCTCAACGTAATAAAGGCCAAATACGGCAAAGCCACAGCTAACATCATATTCAATGGGCAAAAGCTAAAAGCGTTTTTCTTAAGATCAGGAATAAGACAACAATATCCACTGTTACCACTTTTATTCAACATAGTATTGGAAGTCCTAGCCATAGCAATCAGAAAAGAAAAAGAAATAAAAGATATCCAAATAAGAACAAAAAAAAGTGAAACTCATTAATTGCAGACAACATGATACTACATATAGAAAACTCGAAAGCATCTAACAAAAAAAAATATTAGAACTAATAAATGAATTCAGTAAAAAAGCAAGATACAAAATGAATATTCAGAAATCAGTTGCATTTTTACACACCAATAATAAACTAACAGAAAGAGAAATTAAGAAAACAATTCCATTTATAATTGCATCAAAAAATAAAGTGCCTAGGAATAAACT
>NW_011898744.1:0-762 GCF_000151845.1 Pteropus vampyrus | reverse complement strand
TCTTGGGCTATCCATGGATTCCCAATATTTCAGATATTTTGTTTATTTGTTTTCTTTAGTTATTTCACGTGGGAGCAAAATCTAGCCTCTGTTTCTCTGTCTTGACCAAAAGTAGAAATGCAATTAATGCTATTTATTTTTTTATTACTAAATTTATTGGAGTGACATTGGTTAATAAAATTATATAGGTTTCAAGTATACAATTCAGTAATACATCATATGCAATCATGTACCGAGGGCATTTCAACTGTTTTCATGTCCTGGCCACCGTGAACAATGCTGCTATGAATATCAGGGTTCGTATATCTTAACAGATAAATGTTTTTAAATTTGGGGGGTAGCTATCCAGAAGAGAGGTTGATAGGACATATGGTAATTCTATTCTTAATTTTTTGAGGAACCTCTGTATCTCTTTTCGTAGTGGCTGTACCAATTTACATGCCCACCAGTAGTGTATGGGGGTTCCATTTTCCCCACAACCTCCCCAACACTTGTTATCACTTGTCCTGTTGATGATAGCCATTCTGACATGTGTGAGGTGGTATCTCATTGTGGTTTTGATTTGCAATTTCCTAACAGCTAGTGAAGTTGAGCATCTTTTCATGTCTCTGTTGGCCGTTTGTATGTCTTCTTGGAAGAAGTGTCTGTCAGGTCCTCTGCCAATTTTTTAATTAGATTATTTGTTTTTTGGTTGTTGAGTTGTATGATTTCTTTATATACTTTGGATATTAGCCCTTTATCAAAGATGTTGTTTGCAAATAC
>NW_011898743.1:3476-5784 GCF_000151845.1 Pteropus vampyrus | reverse complement strand
AGCCGAACATGAAAATTTTTAAAGCTCCTGTGATGGGTCTAATGTGCATCCAAGAACCACTGTGTTAGAACTTGGTAGCTCTCCTTACCATTTCTTGGAGCAGGAAGGGGTGCTGCTTCTCCAGGAAGTCTAAAGCAGAAGTTTTTTATAGAACACTGGTAGCTCCAGGGGAAGTTAATAGATGTTACATGGAAAAAGGGGTCCATTATCAAATATGTAAGTTTTAAAATTCTACATCATCAACTTTTATTGAACACTCACTGCATTCTTAGAGCTCAGTGCTTTATCTACACTATCTCATTTAATCCTCACAACAAGCCCTTGAGAAAGGTACTATTAATCCTTATTTTACAGAAGGGTAAAGTAAAACTCAGTGGGGTAATTGTCAAGGTCACACAGCCAGTAAGTAACAGGGCTAAGATTCGAATCCACCCTGGCCTTGACACTGAAGCCCAGGCTCTTAACTGCTGTCCTAATCTGCCTCTCTAGGCAATACTTGATTATAGGACTTGACAGAGCTTTTACTAGGCTAATGTGCGTGATTGTGAGTGGTTGCTGAGATGGAAATGTGGAATACAGCATTTCCCAATGTGGTTTCTCTGCCTCCGTCTCTTACCTTCCAACCCACCACCCACCTCACTGGTGGAATTTTCATTCTGAAATTTAGTCTGTATTTCCCTTGTAGGGAAGCATTTAATACGTCTCCGTTGCCTACAGAGTCAAGCCCAAACTCCTCAGCCTGATAGCTCAGGCCATCTAGTGTCTGGCCTCGACATTGTAACTCTATCTCTGGCCATCCAAATGTCCCAAACCCACTAAACACTCAATTTACCAGCTGTGCTGCACAGGTCTGATGGATTCACACCTCTGCAATGGTATCCACCCTTTGCAGAGAATCTGCTATGTGCCAGGTACTACATATAAATTAACTTTAATCCCCACAATAAGCCTTTTAAAACAGGTACCCTTAGCCCCAATAGATAGATTAGGAAATGATGGCTCATCTTGACATATCCAATGTCACAATTAATAAGTGGCAGAACTAAGATTTGAACCCAGGTTTAGTTTCCTCTGCTACAAAACCCATTTCTCCTCCTTGTTCTTTGAGAGCTGTAGTAATCATATCTATCATCTCTTAAGTGCTTTCCAGGCACCGTGTTCAGCACTTGACATGCCTTGTCTCATTTACACAGTATCTCAATGTTCTTTTTATTCCCTCTGAATTGTTTTTTATCCGCCCTGTGCCAAATGGGTTTCTTTCCCCCTCTCTAGCTCCAAAGCATGTGACCACATCTCTATTATGGCACTCAACACTCTGTAGTAATTTTCAGTTTCAGATCTGCCTCTTCCATTGGACTAGACGCTCTTGAAAGACAATGCATGTATATTACTCACCTATACATCCTGCCATAGAGCTACCCAGCACATGATAGCATGATAGGTATTCAAAAAATAAGAGAGGGTGGACAGAAAGGTGGGAGACCAAGAGACTGAAAATTCAGAGATTGTTCCATTAGTTCTGTCATAGGGAATGGTCCTTGTCTTGGAACCAGAGCTTTAGCATCAAACCAGACAAAATAGATCTGGCTGATGGAGGAAGGGGTCACACCGAAAGCCAGACAGAGGACACAGATCACCTGGCCCCTGTTTTGTCTTCCATGAGAAGATGGGTTAGGATTGCCCCTGGCTTCACAGTCTCTTTTCAACTCTGCATACTTTGCAATTGGCTCTATATGTCTTGCTTAGGTGATTTGTTATAAAAACAATGGTTAGGTTCATTCCACAGCACTGTTTCAAATATTCCCAAGTGCTCCTTGCCTTGTGTTTTTCTTAAGATATCCTAAGTGAATGAAGATATCCAGAACAAGTGGCCCAAAGAAAATGTATAGCTAAGGCATATCTTGCCACAAATGGGTAGATCAGGTGATCATAACCCTTTCTATTTTTTTATTTTTATTTTTTTCCCCCTCTTTAATTCCCCCCGACACACATACACTTCCACCCTTGAACCATGGATGTTGCCGTTTTACCTTAAGAACTGGATCTCTGAAGGTAGGACATTCCTCCCACACGCTCGGGGCATGTACCCAGGATCTGGCGCACCCAGGGTATGGTCCTTGGCTCCACCTGGGGCACAAACTCAGGACCTTCTGTGTGCAAAGCAGACGTGCTAACCACTACTCTATAGAGCCACCCCCACCCCCCTTTCTAAATGGGCCTATTCTTTTTGAGTAGGAGGCCCCTTTACAAGACAGAGACATCTTTGATGCTCACTCATTCATTGAACACCCATTTGGTGCATCCAGTC
>NW_011898743.1:0-2088 GCF_000151845.1 Pteropus vampyrus | reverse complement strand
GCAATTAACTTCCACATGCTGCCAGTTCTTCCTTCCAGCTACCCCTCCACCAGCCTGGCTGTGTATCAGAATCATTTGGCACACTTTTTAAAAACGCAGATTCTCAGAGCCCCATCTTAGCTGGTTCTGATCCAGGTGAGCTGAGCTAGGGCCCAGGGATCTATATATATTTAACAAACTCCAGGTGACCCAGGAAGAGTGTTCCTGGACACACATTTCTGGAAGCACTAGAAGTTCCCCCATACCTTGTGCTGGTTGTTTCAGTTGTTTCTTGAGAGCAGCCATCCTTTCACATTTGGTCCCAGGCCTAGGCACAGAGAGTAGGGGTGCAGGAAATATGTGACTCTGCAAACCAGCCAGCAGAGCAGATGGCTGCAAACAGGCACGAAAGCCTGAATTCGCTTTTGTGCTGGAGTGAGTTACATCAGGGATCCCTGACCTGAAGACTCGGGGTTCCCCAGACCCTTGCTACTCAAAGTGCAGTTTGCAGACCAACAGAATGTCTCCCACTGGGAGCTTGTTAGAAATGCAGGTGCTCAAACCCCAGAACTACTGAATCAGGTTCTGCATTTTTTAAAATGAATTTATTTATTTAAATTACTTTTAAGTATACAGTACATTGGTTAGACATCTACAGGAACCTCAAGCTGATTTTTGAGAAAGTTTGAGGCATAGGCCTGAGATCCCTTGCTCCAAGAGAATAAGGTCTAACCAATATGCACCTCTAAACTGTCCAAACACCCTTTGGGGCCAGTCTTTCCCTTCAAACTCCCAGAGAGCTCCCAGAAAAATAGAATATTCCTCTCAATAGCCTAGATCCAGGCTCAGCGGCCAGCCTGGGGCTCACAGTGAACCTTTGCTTTAATAAGTTATTTATTTCAAAGTCCATATTAAAATAAACCATCCTAAAACAGGAGACAACAACTCCAGCCTCTACAATTCTGGAACATAAAACATTCCCTTCTTTTGTACAGAGTCGCGACCCTTGCTCCCCTGGCCAAAGCCATCCAAAGGCATCGAATGACCCAAAGAAAACAAGCTATGTCTTCCTGTTGGCCAAGCTTCAAGTTATTGGGCAGATTTCACGCTGGAACTTGACCTCATTAATCCAAGGCCTATCACATTGCTGTAAATGTCAGTGGAAAATAGCCATTCAGTGGGTTTCCTTCATTCCACCAGCAAGGGAAAAAACAGGAAGCTGACAGCAGCTGCGCTCCAGCTTGGCAAATCCCAAGGGCCCAGCTGACAGGGCGTTCCTTGTCAGCACCTATATTTCCCTTCCCCGGCCTGCTGGTCCAGATAAAGGTGGGTCCTGGACCTACACGAGCAAAACTCAGTAGTCATCGCCATTCAGATCATTCAGGCCCCCAAGCATCTGCTCAGGAAAGAAAATCGCTTGGTCTGAATTTCTTTGGCCTGAATTACCAATTGGCTGATCATCATTCAGATTCATCTAAATCTCTTCTGCCCATTCAAAATGTTCCACAAGCCAAACCTCTGGGACTCCAGGGGACATAAGGTCTTCTAAGTCCCCATTCATCTCTTTAATGCATATTGATTGTCTCCTGTGTGCCGAGACCATGCTGGGCAACTGAGGAAACGGAGCTGGATGAATTAGACACAGTCACTGACCTTATGGAGTTTATAGTCCAGTCTGAGCCTCATCAGCCATGACGCTATTGACATTTTCGATGGGATAATTCTTTGTCGTGGGGGCTGCCTTGTGCACTGTAGGATATTTAGCACCATTCCTGGCCTCTACCCACTACATGCCATAGCATGCTTCCCCAGTTGTGACAACCAAAAATGTATGCAGACATTGTTGAATGCTCCTTGGGGAGTCAAACTGCCCCCGGTTGCGAACCACTGGCCTAGTAGGTAAGACAGACTAAAGGAGTAATGACCACAAATAACCATATGATCACAATTATGATAAGTACCATGGAGGAAAATGTGGATATTACACCAGTATTATCTAAAGCTTAGAGGCCAGGCATCTGATGTGTAATTACAAATCCTTATGACAACTCTCAGTGACCATTTGTATTTGTATTTATATTTATATTTATATTTATATTTATATTTATA
>NW_011898742.1:2355-4089 GCF_000151845.1 Pteropus vampyrus | reverse complement strand
TCTCCTTCCTGCTCAACCTCCCCCGTCCCCAGGTCTACCTGAGTTTTCCCCTCCTTTTTCCCTAGCCTCCCCCATCTCTTGTCCTATTCCCCCCCACCCCTGGTTTTGTTTTAAAACACAAAAGTCCAGGGATAGATCCAGAAAAAACAGGGACCCCAGAGAGCAGAAGGAAAGGAGACACTGAGTGGAAAAGGACAGATTTCCGTTCAGGGGAAAGACAGAACACCCAACCACACTTCAATAAGTTGTTGCTCTTGTCCCCGATGTGATGCAAGCCTGTGGACACAAGACTACTCTGTGGGCTGCAGAGGGCGGGAGAAGCTCGGAAGGGTGATTATTCGTGAACTAAGCCTTGACTGGTGAGGGGCCTTCCTGTGAGCGGAAGAGAGGGAGAGGCCGTCCCAGCCCCATGGCAGGGAGGAGCTGGGGTGTGAGGGCAACCTGTTGGGGATGGAGGGTCTGAGGAGAATCATTGGAAGTGAGACTGGATGGGTCCCCAGATTGAGGAGGTGACAGTTAAAGTTTGAGTTCAATGATGGAAGTACTAAAGGAGATATACTGGGTTCTTGAGCAGAGGAAAACTGCACGTAGGAATAAATTGTATTGGTATTGAGAAGGCATCATCTATGGCGGGGGTCACAAACTCAAATGCCTGTAGTATGAGGCGGGCCAGGTAAGAGGAAGTAGAGTGGAGTGGCCGGGGCAAGCTGGAGGGCGTGTGTCCACTCTTAGGTGGGCAGTGACTACACAAATCTAGGTAATTGCTGCCAGGGGCAAATAGAACCCCAGAGCCGCCAACTCTTCCAGTTTCTCAAAAGAAGTCAGAACTCTGGATTTCTTTTCCTTAACGTGAAGTTTTTTTTTCACTTTTAAATACAGCAGCTAATTAAAATTTTAAAACTCTGGGCCTCTGGTTGGTCATTCTGATCTGCATTTTTTTTCTGACTTGGGGGTTTGTACCATACTCTCAAAATACTGTTGCTGGACAAGTAATAACAAGTATTAGAGAGGATGCAGAGAAAAAGGAACCCTCATATGCTGCTGGTGGGACTGCAAATTGGTACAGCCACTAGGGAAAACAGTATGGAGGGCCCTCAAAAAACTAAGAATTGATCTACCATATGATCCAGCAATCTCTCTACTGGATATTTACCCCAAAGACTTGAAAACCTATATCCAAAAAGATATTTGCACACCAATGTTCATAGCAGCATTATTCACGGTGGCCAGGACATGGAAGCAACCGAAGTGTCCTATGATAGACGACTGGCTAAAGAAGCTGTGGCACATATATACAATGGAATATTACTCAGCCATAAGAAGAGATGAAATACTGCCATTTGTGACAGTGTGGGTGGACCTCTAGATAATTATGCTAAGTGAAATAAGCCAGACCAAAAAGTAGAAAATCACATGATATCACTTATATGTGGGATATAAACCTAAAAGCAACAAATGAATAGAACAAACGAACAGAGACTCATGGACATGGACAACAGACTAGTGGTTACCAGTGAGGAGGAGGTGGGGGAGGAGGGGGGAGGTAGACGGAGTAAAGGGGTTCAAATATGTGGTGACAGAAAGAAGTCTAACTATGGGAGGTGAATACACAGTGTAAATGTATATATGCCTTACTCTTAAAATGTACAGCTGAAACTTAGTGGATTTCATTAACCAATGTCACCATAAAAAAAATACTATTGCTGTTGTTTCTTCTTAGTTTCTTCTCTCACG
>NW_011898742.1:0-352 GCF_000151845.1 Pteropus vampyrus | reverse complement strand
CACAGAGGGCAGCATGTGCAAAGGCCACGAAGCCCGAAGGTGATTGGTGTGTCTGAGAAATGTCCAACGGGTCAGTGCAGAGTGAGGAGGGAAGTGGGGAAGTGGTGGATGCCCTCGGGAGTTGTGCAACATAGCAGCCCTGGGAAAGAGATGAGGTCAGAGGGAAAATGGGACCTTACAGGCCGAGTGGGGATTTCGACGCTTATACTCTAAGTGCAATGGGCAGCATTTGAGAGTGTTGAGCAGAGAGGCGATATGCTTTCAAAAGGTCGCTCTGGCAGCGGCGTGGAAAATAGGCTGTGTGCAGCAGGGTGGGGTGCTAGTTTGCTAGGGCCGCCACCACGAAATACCA
>NW_011898741.1:0-3067 GCF_000151845.1 Pteropus vampyrus | reverse complement strand
GCCTGGGCACCCATGGACATAGGAGGGCCCATCTGCCTGAGGGGAGGAGGACAGTAAGGAGGGAGGGGCGCCTGGGCCACCTTGGGGTGCACGCTGACAGCAGAATCCATCCCACAGCATCTATCCCAAAGACCTGATGGACGGAGGGTCCCCCTCTCCTCGGAAGGGTCCTCTGCTGGTTGAGCCAGAGACATCGCAATCCCCTCACACTGGCCCCAGGTGTGTCACGCGCCCTGGGGGACTCAGGGAAGCATCTGCGCCTAAGGCCGGGGTCCAGAAGAGACGGCCGGGCAGGTATCGTGCTGGCTCGGAACGCTGGCCACACGGAGCAGGGGGCTCCGCACACAGACTGAGGGCTGGTCCCCTCGGCCATGCACGTGACGTCAGAGGAAAGCCAGAGTGGCACCCCAGGCATGTCGCCCGACCACTGGGGAAGGAAAGCCTGGCTCGGAGCCCCGACGGTGAGAGGCAGGGTGGACCAGGCTTGGGCCTCGCTCGGTCCTGCCCCTCCCACCCCAGAGCCTGGGGCACACACCCAGGAGGGCACCCTGGCAATGAAGCACCCCAAGACATTCCACTGCTTCTGCTTCTCCTGCGGCCGGGCAGGACACGAGAGGTGCTCAGCGGCCTCCGGGCCTGGCCACTTCTCACGGCGTCAGGGCCAGTGGCGAAACCCTTGCTGCGAGTTCTTGCTTCTAAGAATCAAGACCTTTGTGTGTTCGATTTCCATAAGCTCTTTTGCAAGAGAGGGAGGCGTGGAGGCTGTGTATTCCCTGTTCCCTCCTTGCCTTGGAAGCGAGTTCCACCAAGAGCGTTTCAAGCCCCGCTTGTGTGTTTCAAGGCCCCCTTGTGTGTTTCAAGTCCCCCTTGTGTGTTTCGAGTCCCCCTTGTGTGTTTCAAGGCCCCCTTAAAGCGCAGTCTCCTCTGGGGGCTTCAGAGATCCCTCGGGGCCCACGATGTGGCACCACCCTGAAAGCCTCCAGCACACAGGGAGCCCCGCCCCACGCTGCGGACCAATGGCCACATCCCTCAAGCTTACTCGAGCTGCTGGGGGACGAGGGGTGGGACACCCGCAGACCTATTCCCGGCCTGCCCGCGAAGTCCCAGGAGAGCTCGCAGCACCCCTCCCCACAAGGGGATGCCAGCGGGCCGGGGGGGGGAGGGTTCAGAGCAGCTGTGCTCCAGCTGTGCAGACTGCCCCACAGCTGGCCTAGGCAGGGGAGGGGCACAGCTTCTACACTGATTCTTCCCATGACCCTCTGCTGAGGCCCGAGGGTGGTCTGGGCTCAGAGGGGTTCCCTGTGATGCTCAGACGAAGCCACCGGCTCCTCTCCAGGCCCTATAGCCCAGGAGTCCCAGAGAAGAAGCGGGGAGGGTCTCACCCCGATCACTCTCTGAGCCCTCAGAGTCCCCAGCCGCCGAGCCAAGTAGGGCCCTACACTGGGCCCCATCCGGAAGCCCCTGCGGGTGATCTGAGATGCTTGGCCACCCCTGCCCACCCCAGGCCAGCACGTCAAGTCCACTGCAGCCAGGGGGGGTCCCTTAGCAACCAAAAGGGACACATTAGCGAGAAGGGTGGGCTGTCCCTGGAGTAAAGGCTTCCTGCTCTGTTTGTGAGAAAGCCCCAAGAGACACCCCCTCGGCAAAGCCCAGGCCCCACAGGGAAGGCCGACGAACCTGCGCCAGTCCCAGAAACTCCCAGGAGACCTGCGGACCGGCCTGACACTGGCGGGGTGTCGGCTCCCAGGAATTCCCGACACACGGAGTCCACCAACAGCCAGGCGTGCGCGGGGGTGGGGTGCGCCTGGGTGCGCCTGGGTGTGTGGGTGCGCCTGGGTGTGCCTGGGTGTGTGGGTGCGCCTGGGTGTGCCTGAGTGTGTGGGTGTGCCTGGGTGTGTGGGTGCACCTGGGTGTGCCTGGGTATGTGGGTGCGCCTGGGTGTGCCTGGGTGTGTGGGTGCGCCTGGATGTGCCTGGGTGTGTGGGTGCACCTGGGTGTGCCTGGGTGTGTGTGCGCGGGTGTACAGGTGCTGTGTGCGCGGGTGTACAGGTGCTGCGTGCGCGGGTGTGTGGGTGTGCCTGGGTGTGCAGGTGCAGTGTGAGCAGGTGTGTAGGTGTGCCTGGGTGTGCCTGGGTGTGTGTGCCTGGGTGTGTGGGTGTGCACGGGTGTATGGGTGCGCCTGGGTGTGCAGGTGCAGTGCATATTTCCCACTGAGAGTCACAGTCAAAAGAGGAAGCGACAGACGCAGGCCACACACAGCACCGGGGTGCGGGGTGGGGTGGGGGGGTGGACGTCCAGCCATGCGGAGGCTGGCACGCAGGGGAGCCGCCTCCGGGAGCAGCCGGGAGCCGGACACCAGCCCCAGAAGGCTGCAGAGAGCCCGTGCCCTGGGCCCACTGCTCAGCTGGGTGCCCAGAGTGGGGGACGGCAGGCAGAGGGGGTGGTGTGGTCCCAGCAGCCTCGTGCCAGGATGTGCAGGTAGCCCGGGCATGTGAATGTGTGCTGGGGGGCGGGGGGAGCCAGGGCCGGCAGAGGGACCCGGGACCCCTGGCACCAGACCTGGAAAGACCCTCAAAAATAATCCGGAGCCACAAATCAACACTTCCAGGCCCCAGTGCAGGCATCTCTCGGGAAAGGCCACTGGGAGGTATTCCGGTGGGGCAATAGGGTGGGGGTCGGGGGATCGGGGTCAGAGGGACAACGCTTCCCACAGCTGGCAGCTCAAGGCCACTCTCAGAGGCCACTGTTAGTCCCTCCAAAGCTCTGAAGGGGGTCCTCCCCTTCGCGGGCTTTTTACCCATCACCACCCCCGCCCCCCCCAACCTTCCGGCATGTCAGCGAAGGCCACTGTCAGCACAGACGGGTGACTATGGAGACAGGAGGGTGTGTCCCAGCCCCCAGCCCCTCACAGGCAAGCCACGGCGAGAAAGGGGCAGTGGGCACCCACCGCCTCCCGCGAACGCCCTTCTTCGAGGAGAAGCCTGCCCCAGAGAGAGGACCTGGGGACACCAGAGGGCTCTGAGGCCAAAGAGCCCGCGGCCACGGCCCGGGAGCCCCCGCCCCAGCG
>NW_011898740.1:0-5103 GCF_000151845.1 Pteropus vampyrus | reverse complement strand
TATTGTAGGTTGAAGAGACTGAGCCCAGAGTGGAAAAGCCTCAGATGTGTCCTGTGGGCAGTGAGTGGCTCACCTCGGCTTAGAGCACAGTCTGCTCTGAGTCTTTATGCTCTGGTAGTCCCGGGGGCCTGAAGTGGTGGGTGCCTGCCCGGTCCTAAAGGGCCTTGAGTGCAGGCCGAGGTATTTATAGTGTAGTCCTTCAAAGTGGAGTCAGGTCACAAAGGTTGCAGTCAATTCACCTTTGTGTTGTCCTTTTTTCCCTGGTGGGTCCCTCTTCCCTGGTGCCTTGCGTAAAGCAGGACACATGGTGGTCTTTGAGCAGGTGAACAGACGACTGGGGTGTGATGGAACAGACACTCCGCTGAAGGGGCATCGGGATGTTCGCGGTCCGAGACCATATGATCGAAAGTCCTTGTTGATACAGCTACGCTAGTTTCTCAGTGATAACAGCGGCAGGTCAGAGGGTGTCCCAATGCATCCCGGCACTGGACAGACCTGTCATGAGAGCCAGATGTATTTGGAAGGCTTCGTTATAGCCGTTTTCTTATGTTCGATGATCCAACACTGTGCCACAGTTTTAGGGTTTATTTTTCGTGGAATTAAAATTGAATGGCTCAAAATTATATGACTAATTACATTCAGTTTCAATTATAATTATTGATCCGAGCTTACTGGCATGACCCATGAAGGAAGGGGAGGAGCTGCTGGCCTCTGCAGCTGGCCTCCTGCCCACCTTTTCATGGTCCATTTACCCCAATTTACATAGTCTTTCTCCCTCCACACCTTGTTTTGTATTTGCTTCCATAAATCACCTTAGACCTATTCTTAGAATGAGATCGCACAGTAAATAAAGATTACTCGTTCATGCATGCTATTATAGTAAATTTTTTTTTCTCATATAAATCTCAGGCAAATAATAATATATAAATCTCAGGAAAGATAATAGTTGTTCTGCTGTTCTGAGAGCTTTTCAGACATTGTACCTGAAGTGCTGGTTTCAGTTTTAGGCACCACATTCCAAGAGAATTTAAATAAATCACAGTTCAAGTGGGAGAGTGGTCAGGCTGGAGCGAGAAAGAAAGGTCACATCACAGGAAGACTGGAGTGTTCGGGCTGGAAGAGAGAATGCTGGAGAGCTGCCTCTGAGGCGTTTAAAGGCTGATCTGTGGATGAATCGAAGGGCTGAGCGTGTCCCATGTGATAAAAACTTGGACTGATGGTTAGAAACTTCAAGGGGACAGATTTGGGGCTCAGGAACTGTTTACCGTTTAGTGCTGTCCGAAAATGAAGCGGGCTCCCTGAGAGGAAGTGAGTTTTAGAAGTGTACGAGCAAATTTCAAGTGACTGCTGGCCTAGAACTTGCCGACCCTTAAGTTCCCTGCTAACCCGCTGTAACTGCGATTTCTCGTGTGGACGACTGGGCAAGTGACTGTTTAGAATTGGGGGCGTGGTGTTGCCTTTCGCATTGCGAAATGTGTTCTGTCTTAAACCTGTTGAGCTTCGGAGGAAGTTGGGCTCCGCTGTGGTGAGGCCCCTGCCTTCATTGAATGTGATAAATGTGGGATTGGAGGTCAAGCGAGAGACCGGGCTTAGAAACAGTCTCAGGAGTCCCTGGCATAAAATTAATAATTTAAAACAAATGATAAATGAGTTGACGCTCTGAGGGGAGCGTTTGTTCAGAGTAGCCCAGAGTGACAGTGGTGCCTTCATCACTGATGCAATTTTTGATTTCTTTGTTTTTAAGCTAAACCTAGAGATGAGGAAGGCTCAGCAGAGTTGTTAAGGTTTTTTTATTCTTAAGATCTTGTGACACCAGGCGTTTACTGTCCCTTTCTTCCCTTATCTTCCTAATCGCCACCACCAGGGGGAAATCTGAGTCAGGGGAAAAAGTTTGGGTTTCAGGTACTTTTGCTCTGTGTCCTGAGTTCTCAGTTTTAAAAATAAATAAAAGTGTGTGGGAGACACCACATCATCACCCTGTTACTTAAGAGGAAGGAGTCCTGGTCTCATTGTGGCAGTCGGGGAACTCTCGCTCTGCTGAACTGCACTGTCGTACGTTTTGAAGGGTTCTGTATGCATAGATGACTTTAGTAATTAAAATGGTTTTTTCTAAGTGTTACTGGAAAGAGGCGGCTTTTATGAGAGTATCTACTGGTATAGAAAGCTCCTCACAATTGTCTGTGATTTTCAGTTTATCTCTGTTCTGCTCACTAGTTGAAGGAGTGCTCTGAGCACCCAGGGGCAGCCACTCACATGGTAGCCAGTCAGACATGTCTCCCTCCTGAGGATAGGGCCGCAGAATTGTGCCTAAAGATGAAACAAAACTGTTAGCCAAGAGAGTTCGCTAGAACCGGTGACGTGGTAGAAATTGGTATCAGGTGTTAATTACAAAGACGATCAGTTTTCAGGGAATAAAACTCTTAAAATTGTGCCACTTAAATAGTTTAAAAAATATATGAGCAAACATTGATTTGTGTGTGGTTTTAATTTTGAGTATAAAAGTGTCATTGTGCCAGTTGCTTTAATAATGTCTCATAATTATTAAAATATTTTAATATTGACAAAGTCCAGCCACACTCATCACATTGGTTTTGTACCCCAAAACAGCTCCTGGGTGAAATTGTATCGAAAGGTTTTTGAAAGTCTCCTGCTTCTTACGCCGTGCTGAGAGGATTGTATCTGGGTAATGCAATTTGGGGTGATTGCACTTTTTGTTCTTTTCCTATAATTGTGCTTTGCTTTTTAAATAAGCACTTCAAAATTTCCATACTTTTGGGAACAGAGTTACTTATTAGTAGATTGTTACAGGGTGTATGAGTCATTGTGACTTTGTGTGGCTCGAGACATGTCAGTGGATTTAAAAGATTTCTGGCTTTGCAGGTCGGGTCTATGCCGTAGTGTCAAAGAGAGAAGGTCGGGTGCTGCAAGAAGAGATGAAAGAGGGGACGGACGTGTTCATCATCAAGGCCGTGCTGCCCGTCGCCGAGAGCTTTGGCTTCGCCGACGAGATCAGGAAGAGAACGAGTGGCCTGGCCAGCCCACAGCTCGTATTCAGCCATTGGGAGGTAAAAACCCAAACCCTCATGCCTGCCTTTTCACCTATGGATGGGCTTCCTATGGCTGACACCGAGAGTAGCAAGCAAAGGTCTCTGTGCCATTTGGCCTCCTGGTGGCCCTGCTCAGCCAGAGGGACAGGGGGGAAAGCACATGGTCTTTATCCGTCTGGATCGAGTGAGCATTAGAGCAAACGTGGCTTAGAATACACACGTTCATTCTTTTTATTTGATGTAAAGGTTAAGACATAGAACATTTAATCCCTTTTCCCCCCTCTAAAGATATATCGTAGATTTTTAAAAGAAAAGCACAGACATTTTTGAAAGTAAAACTTTAAGGAACTTTTCTTCTGAGGAAAAGTAGTTCTAGCATTTAGAGGGGGAACCTTATCAGTAATCAAAATGAAAACTTCACAGATACACATTGCTGGGGAGAGAAGAAAAGATGGTTTTTTTAATTTAGGGGAGAAATAATAACGGAAGGACAGGGAGGTCAGGCCAGCCTTCCTGAACAATTCGTAAAGGCAAAGAAGAAGCCAGTAGCTACGGAGGAGAAGGGTGTTGAGTCGGAGGTGCCACGTGATGGAAGGCCAGGGAGGAGGACCGCAGGGTGTGTGCAGAGAACAATCGGTTATGTTTCAAGACAAAGCCTGAGGTCAGGAATAGAATTTTTAAACTGTAGGATGTAACTAAAAAGGTTTGGAGGAAGCAGTTTTTGTTGTCACTGTTTATAGGGAATCTAAACTTCACATCCTTCACGGTTACTGGAGGTTTGCTGGTCAGCTGAAGGAACATTGGCTTTGGTGTCAGGGAGTCCTGGTTGCGGATACCAGTTCTGCCACTTATGTGGACAGATTCTGGAACCTCCCTGAGTCTGCGTCACCCCTGAGATAAAGCGTGTCGATACCTAGCCTGGTGCCGTTCCCGGCGTGCGGGTTTTCTTGCTGGCTTTCTTAGGGTCCGTGCCACGGGCATTCCGGCTCTCAGCAGTGTGGCATCGCACTGGGCTTCTCACAGGCACTGCAGGGTTTTCCCTTAAAGTCCATTCAAACAAAACTCACGGGTTAGGTTCAGTGAGCTCTTATTTATTTCACTTTCTTTAGCCAGATGGGTCCCTCTTTCTTTAGAACACTAAAATGAACTGTTTAAATTTAGATAATAAAGGGGGTGGGAGTAATTGAGAGCGAGCTTTCTTTCTAAAATGAATTTTGTAGTTAAGTGAATCGTCATAGTAAAGAAAGGTGACACTTCAGAAAATGTGACTTTGGACAGGACAAATTTAATTTTACTTGGGCACATTCATATCATCTAAATCAATACGAGTGAAGTTGCTAGTTAAGTCAGTCGTGTCTGCTTGGCTTTAAAATTGTTCCCTTTTTTATTTTTTACGGGATTCAAATTAATGTTCTGATTTAGGTTACATTTTTTTTTCAGTACAAACTACATTTTAACAGTGATTTACTATGTAATTTTTCTTGTGTTTTGTATCTTTGTCTAGAAACTAAACGATGTTTTGATGGTTTTATTGGCTTACACGTGAATTGATATCATTGCTGTATTTCATTATTTGGAATACAGTAGCTCCAAAATATTTAGTTGTTTGTTAATCCCCAAGCTTATGGGTAGTAATTTCCAACTTATTCAGACTTTTAGTTTTTTGGGGTTTTTTTTTTTGGTTTTGATTTTAGGCATTCACCTTTCACATAAGAACATAAGCCAGTGAGAAATAGCAGGAGTGGTAGTGGCGTCACTATTGGAAGAATTATATATTTGAATTCGTAAAATACCTCATCATTTTAGTCAGTCTTATCCTTGAAAGTGATTTTATAAAGCACATTAAAAAAATCTATAAATTTAAGTTCTCGTTTCCTCGTTGGCACCCCTGTTGGTTAGGAAACAGGTAAAGCTGCTCTATCAAAGGGATCTTGAAACAGAGTGGCTCAGATAAAGCAGAAGCTTCGCTTTGCATCTGGGCAACGGTGCAGCGCGGGTGTGAGGTTCACTGTCGCGGGAGCGCGGGCTCCTCTGGACAGCTCCCTTTCTCAGCGCC
>NW_011898739.1:1070-1374 GCF_000151845.1 Pteropus vampyrus | reverse complement strand
GGCCTAGAGTATATTTTTCCCAGTTTGGAGTTAAAAGAAACTATTTTCTTTGAAGAATCTGAACTTTGCTTTAATTAGAATGTTAAAGAAATTAGCTTTACCAATAATTTTTAGCCTTAGAAAAATCCTAGAATTGGTGTTCTTTATGTTTCTAAAATAGTCTCCTGGAGAAGAAAATAACATTTGCTTAGTTAGGCTGCGCGTTGCATGTTTAGTGAGAAGACTAAAGCTTTATTGGTAATTTCCTAATTTACCAGCTTATTTCTTTCTATATTTGCTCTCAAGAGATTTGTGTCAATTTAAG
>NW_011898739.1:0-1020 GCF_000151845.1 Pteropus vampyrus | reverse complement strand
GGCCTAGAGTATATTTTTCCCAGTTTGGAGTTAAAAGAAACTATTTTCTTTGAAGAATCTGAACTTTGCTTTAATTAGAATGTTAAAGAAATTAGATTTACCAATAATTTTTAGCCTTAGAAAAATCCTAGAATTGATGTTCTTTATGTTTCTAAAATAGTCTCCTGGAGAAGAAAATAACATTTGCTTAGTTAGGCTGCGCTTTGCACGTTTAGTGAGAAGACTAAAGCTTTATTGGTAATTTCCTAATTTACCAGCTTATTTCTTTCTATATTTGCTCTCAAGAGATTTGTGTCAATTTAAGAAAAGGAGCTTGAGCTGCTCTTATAAAATAGTAATACATCAAGAGACTTAATGACATTTAATGCTTCAATATGTAGAATAATTTATATTTCATACATCTTTAATTATAGATGGCAAAAGGAAGAAGGAAGATCATATAATTGAAGTTATAAGTGATGTATAAGACCCATCCAAAGTCAGCACTTTCATTTAGAGTAAGTTTATGGCTCACTCTGTTGTGTATAAGACTTCTTTCATAGTATTATTGTTCAGGCATTTTAAATTATAGATAAATCAATTATATGTATTTCTAAATAACTATTTTTTAAATTATGACAGATGACACAATATATCTTGGAATAAATATACTGACTACAAGTAGTTCCTTCTCAGCCTTATGAAAACCTATGAAATAAAAAAAAGTAAACAAGTTTTGCAAATAATGTAATTATAAAAAATAAACATTTACCTTTTTAAATATTTTAAAATTACAATTGTTAAGCTGTATGGATTCAATTTTATCTCCTTTTCCCTTTTAAAGTCCACAATAATATTTTTTATGTAAACATTCAAGGAGAAATTTTAAACTTTTCTCATGTCAGCTATTCCTCTAGATATGATGAAATTTTTTTATTAAAAAATGTATTGCATAATTCTACACTCTTAAAACATACTCTTGAATCAACATTATTTTGGCTTGAAGTACATTCAAGTCTTTAAGCAAGCATCACTGGGTTT
>NW_011898738.1:0-1938 GCF_000151845.1 Pteropus vampyrus | reverse complement strand
CATTCCGACCCCAGCCCGCCCCATCGGCTGTGACTTTCCCAAGATGGCACAGAAGGCTGGGAATGCTCAGCCCCCGGGGCTGGAGGCAGTGTGGGGCGGTGGCCCGTCGGGAGCCCTGGAGCCCCGCAGCCCCGGCCTGGATCGGGCTGTGGCTTGTGTAGTTCCGCCCACTTAGAAAATCCGTTTAGGGCCTGCTTTCCGCACCTGTGAGCTGGGCCCGTCACCCGGCCTCTTCGCAGGGCCGTGGGGAGGATGAGACAAACATAGCGTGTGCGAGGACCAGCGTGGCTAGCGTCACTGTCGTGTGTGGCGAACTGGGGGGCGGCAGGAAGCAGTCGTAGAGGGGTGGCCCACAAGGGGCCGAGGATGCAGCCGGGGACACCCTTCGGGCTCTAGGGTCACGGGTCCCCTTCGCCAGGCCCTGGATGTCTGGCTCTGGACCGTGTACCTTTTAAGCTGCCTTCTCATTTTGTCCCCAGAGCTACCTTGCAGGGTTGCTTTGTGCAGAGAGGTTACTTAATTTGTCTCGGTCACACAGCAAATTTGATGGGTTGGGGTTTGATCCTGAGGCGTCTTGCTGGGATCACGCCCTGCTGCAGAGGCTCACTTCAGTTTGGGCCCAGGGTGATCAGGGAGAGCTTCTTGGAGGGGGTGATCCTGAGCTCTGGGCAGTGTTTCTGACCAGGGGAAAAGTGTGGCTCTGCAGCCAGAGGTCAGGCTGACCCTGGGGCTTCGGGCAAGAAGCTTGAAGCCCTGGCCCCGAGTCCGGCCCTCCCCACAGACCGAATCCAAAGTGGGCCATGCCAGGCCTCTGATCCTCCCTCGTTTTTATGTCCTTGTTGAGGTGAATGCAAATTGATTTGATTTCCCTGAACTTCATCTTCGAGCAGGAAAATGTTTATTTACATTAGAGAAGAGACCCACAGACTCTAAGATTTTTTCCAGGGTTATCATTTTTCCTGAAATGGGATTTGCATGTTAGTTTAGAAGGAAATGAGAATTTTATCTGTGGTTGAAGTGGAAACTCATCCCAGCTCTAGGCTGGTACCCTGGCCCGAGCCTTCTCTGGGGCCAGGACTGTGCACAGAAAGGCCCCACCCAGGCCCCACCCGTGTGCTCCTGGCTGTGGGTGGAGGGCGGTCCCTGCCTTTCACCTTCCCTGACTCCCACCGGCTCCTACGCTCTGGGTCCTTACTATTTTCCACTTGTTTCTGTCTTGTTCTTAGATTTAGATTAATTTTGAATCCTCCATCATACTTTAGTTTGTCAGTTCATTCATTCATTCATTCATTCGCTCACTCACTGAGCTCCTGTTACGTGCCAGCCCCTGAGGGGCACAGTGACGGTAATGCTTGTCATTGTGGAGTTCACAGTCCGGTGGCTGATGGTCAAAGTCCCTCGCCTCATTTCTCTCATAGGACTGTTGTAGCCGCCAGCCCCACCCCCCCACCCCGCCCCGATAGACACACGGACCACCAGAAACCAGTGAGTTATAGGAAACACACTCTTTATTCAGCCAGCTGGATCTGCCAGGGGTACGCAGACCCCAAATTAAGCAGCCCCAAAATGTAGAGATACAGGGTTTTTAAGCCCTAAACCCCATTCCTCATTCTGCCTGAACACAAAAGTCTATTTTTCTTCTATTTACTAACTGTCAACCCACAGGTCGGTTGTGCAAGCGGGGGTACAGAAGCAGAAAGCTTATTGCTAGAATGTTATGTTCCCATGGGTGATAGCCTGTGTTCCCATGGGCGATAGCCTGTGTTCCCATGGGCGATGGCTAAGCAGTAATTTTCCAGCCAACACAGGACCTGGTTCGGCATTCTAGGTCACCTGCAGGGTGGGGGCACGCAATATTTATTAAAGGAGGAAATGACCAATACACGTTGTAGTCAGTCTCAGAGACCAAACAGTGGCAAACTTTTTGTCCAGCTCTCT
>NW_011898737.1:3151-3568 GCF_000151845.1 Pteropus vampyrus | reverse complement strand
CCCAGTGTCCCAAGCAGAAGGCTGCGGAGGACGCCACCCTAGTTCAAGTTCAGGTTGCTCGTTCTGAACGTCTCCTCCCGTCCCCAGCACCCGGTTGAGAAGTCTCCCTAACGGCCGCGCCTAAAGCAAAGGGGCGAGAAGCGGAACCTGGCCGTGGGGACGCGGGGTTAGTCAGGTGGAAGGCAGACGGGCCTCCGCGTCACTGGGTTCAAACACTAGGACTGCCCCACGGCTCATCGGGCCTGCGACCTTGTGAGACTGAAGACGGAGAGACGAGACCGAGGCCAGAGCAAAGCCGGGCCGCGCGTGGCGGAGAGCAGCACCGGTCCGTGGGGGCAGAGATGGGACCGATGGTTAGCGGGCGTCTAGTAGCCCGTTATGTGTGCCAGACGCCGCGTCAGCTCGGATGCGCTTTCT
>NW_011898737.1:0-1231 GCF_000151845.1 Pteropus vampyrus | reverse complement strand
GGTGTGGCCTGCACCCCAAGGGAGGACATGGAGGAGGGTGAGCTGCTCCTGGTGAAGGTGTGGCCCAGAGCGTCCCTCGGCCCAGAGTGTCACCCACCTCTTGGGGGCCTGAACTGACAGCTTAGTAGTCACCCCTTTGTGCATCGGCCTTTTGACGTCTCGCGGGTGTGCACATGCCCTTCCTCTGCAGTCGTCTTTAGGAAAGAGCGGGGGACCGGCGTCTGGGGAGCCTGCTTCCGGTCGGGCACGCTGTCGTCGCTCTGGGCTCTTCCATGACGTTTGCAGATGACGTTCCCTGCCTGGCTCCGTCGAGCCGCCAGTTGGGGGAAGAGTCGGGTAAGCCAGACTTGGGGGTGGTCAGCTAAGTGAACCAGTGACAGTTCACCCCCCCACCCCCTGCCCGTGCTTTCCACCGGACAAGCCCCAAAGCCAGTGTGGACGCTCTGACCTTCCCAGCGTGGAAGCACCGCGCACAGTGGTGGGCAAACGCCCCGAGGAATCGGGGATGCTATGGGGGCCCGGATGACTGCCGGGGTCCCGTCTTCTCCCCACGTGCCGGACCCGGACGCCTACTGGCCGTGGTTCCCTCGGAGGGCCCGGGGCAGGCAGGAGCGGATCCGCGGTAGCCGCCTTCTGGCTAGGCTGGCTCCCGGCACAGTCGGTGGAGACGCGCCCACGCAGGGCGCCTTTGGTTGGAAAGCTGGCCTCCGCCGTGCCCGGGGCGCCCACACCTCGTCTCCCCGGAGGCTGCCGTTGTACATCCACTCCTTACCAGCTCTGCTCGCTGAGGTCGGGCTCCTTCCTGCAGGCAGAGGACGAGAGGGCAGCTCCCCTTCCTCAGACTCCGCCATAACCACAACACGGGCTGACGCTGCCCGGCCGCACCTTTCTGGCCGGGCCCTCCACTCGTCCTGGCGTTCGTCCCTTTGCCGTTGTTATTATTGTCCCCACTTGGCAGATAACAAGGACACGGCCCAGAGAGACTGAGGTGACTGGTTGAAAGTCACACAGCTGGCAGTGTCACAGGCTGCTTTTGAAGTCCCCACTTGCACCCCCGCGATAATCTGACTCCCTAAAGGGCTAGTCTTGTTTCTGAGAGGTGGGTCTGCGCCTCGATCTTGCTCTGAAATGTCGTTCACGGATGCCATCGGGTTAGCTGTGACTTTCACCTTCAAGCAGAGCCCCCGCTGTGCCTGAACCTGGGAACTAGGTGTGAACCGCAAAGCGAGTT
>NW_011898736.1:3156-5087 GCF_000151845.1 Pteropus vampyrus | reverse complement strand
CTGTGCGTTTTGAAGCTGGGACGCAGCCCCGTGGGTTCCACTGCCCTGCCCTGCGGCTGTCAGGCTCAGCCCATAGGAAACTGCCAGGTGTGAACAGGGACTGGGGACTCGCCCCTTCCCGGCTGCTCTTCCTAATGGCGCTGCATCAGCAGTGCCTTCGCCCCGGGGGCAGCAGCCGGTTCCTCGCTCTTCCATGCTCCGAGGACCAGCCTCATTGTACCCACTCAGAGGGACAGCACCGGAGCTCCGAGCCCCATCCACGGGCCCCTCCTTTGAGCTTCTATTCTGCTAAGCCTTTCCTGTCCTGCTTTCCTGACTGGCCCTGCCTGGTAGAGGGATGCTGACCCCACCTGCAGCCTCACCGGGGGAGGCCGAGGATACCCGAGAAGCATGGATCACCACCCTGGAAGGGGAGCCTTCTGTCCTAAGCCCCATGAGCCAGGGACTGACCCAACAAGGAGTCGCTGGGTCCTGTCACGTGCCCCGGTTATGCTGGGTGCTGTGCGAGTCACAAGACGTTTAAACTATGGGCCTGCCCAGCAAAGAGGGCGGCTGGGAAGAAAGGCTTTCTCGGGCCATGTGCAGACGCAGGGGAGGGACAGGGGTGACGTCGCCGAGGCTCCTCACAGGCTCATCAGGCTTAAACCAGCAGCTCCGGACATCTTCAGGGAGACAGAGAAGCCAAGAGCAACCCACTCAGTTTCCTGATGGAGAGACAAAGCGATGGGGAGGACATCGCTTTTCCAAAATCACAGAGCAAATTCCAGATGGGTGTGTGTCACGTTTCCAGAAATGGCCATTTTTTTTTTCCCTCAGAGAGCCACCAGAATGGCTAAAATGGAAAGGACGGACCACATCAAGTGCTGTCACAGGTTAGAGCAACCAGAACGCTCGCTCGCGTGGCTCGTGGGGGGTGTGCGTCGCTGCAACTGTGTGGGGGACGCGTGGCGGAGCCTACTCGAGCCGAACCTACAAAGACTCTGTGCCGGGCAGTTCCCCTCCCGGATGTGGACCTGTGGGACACTCGTGTCCTCAGAGCCACGTACAAGAAGGTTCAGAGCAGCTCGATCCACATAGCCTGCCGCAGGAAACAACCCAATGTCCATTAATAGCTGAAAAAAATTTTTTTGTCTGATGATCATACAATGGAATATAACACAACGGCAAAAATAAATAAATAAACTATTTTTACAGGCGATAACATGTCACAGACTCAAAGTTGAACAAAAGAAGCCACACCCCGAAGGGTACACACTGCAGAAGTCCACTCGTAGGAAGTTCAAAAACAGGCTGACCCATGGCGACAGAGGTGAGAAAGGCAGTTACTTTTCAGGTCGTTATTGGTAGTGGGGTGGGCGAGTGCGTCTGCTTGGGTATTAGAAGGGACCTGAGTGGTAGTGACAGAGGCACATTCACGTAGAGATGTCTATCCAGTCGTTTGCTTAATATTTCTGTACTTTACTACATACGGTTTATGCCTCAATAAAAAAGGGGGGGCAGAAAAAAATTGCTCAGACATCCCCTGTCTGGTTTGGGTTCTCGGGGAGGCAGATCCCGAGACTGGGATTGTAGGCGCGTGGTTTTTTATTTCAGAGGCACGAGAGAGTGAGTGGCAGGTGGAGGGTGACGAGGGAAAGATGAAAGGTGAGCCGTGAAGCCAGCCCTCACGGGTGGTACCTGGGTGCGATTCCACAGGGAAACAGGGAAGCTGGCCGAGCACGCACCTCAGAATCGCCTCATGCAAGAAGCGAGGGAGCCGAGGTGTTTACATGTCTGCTCTGGAGAGTCGGACCTCGAGGGCAGCTGGGAGGGGTGCGAATGTTCTAGCACTCCCTGCCCGAAGGCTGCTGGGGCCAGCGAGCCCCCGCCCAGCTGAAAATCAGCCAGAGCACCCCGAATGGACACCCGTGGGGCACAGACAGCATCCATCA
>NW_011898736.1:0-326 GCF_000151845.1 Pteropus vampyrus | reverse complement strand
CTGGTCATGGGAGTGCAGATGGAGCCTGTAAATCTGGCTTGGCATAGTTTTATCGTGCACTAAGCAACTGGTCAACCCAAGAATGAACTCTGCAGCCCTCTTCTTGACACGAAATTCAAAGTCCTAGTTACCCAGGCCAGATTTTCCCTGTTGTAGAGTGTACTATATCATTTATCATAAAATTGCTATATAACTAAAAAAAAAAAGTTAGAATGATATAGCAGCATTATTTATAGTAGCCCAAAGGTGGAATTAACTCAATGTTCATCAACAGATGAATGGATAAACAAAATGTGGTCTGTCCATACGATGGAATATTATTCAGT
>NW_011898735.1:2003-4025 GCF_000151845.1 Pteropus vampyrus | reverse complement strand
GGGAGGCAGCGGCTGCACCCCCTTCAGGACCCAAGGATGGTCCTTTCTAAGAGGCCGCAGACAGCACTGGGTCCCAAGAGGCCTATTTTTATCCCTGTGACCTGATGACCCTGGCGTTGTTTTTAGAACCCAGTGAGGCTGCACGGGCCGCACCGGGCCTCCCCTGGCTCAGAGGGACACAGACCACCCCCCCACACCGAAACCCTGGCCCAGCCCACAGCCTGGGGCTGACACCAGGGCCAAGGGCAGAGGGTCCCACTCACCGATGGTGCGACTGGGCATGCTGGCCAAGATGCGGAGCGTGGCCGTGCTGTGCACCACGGCACCCTCGGGCCCCAGCAGGGCCTGGTGGTCACTGCCTGCACAGCACAAAGACTTGTCCAGAGGTCCCAGGGACACGGCTGGCCAGCCATCTCCCCCACCCTGCCCCCATCCCTATCCCAGGCCTGCAGACTGCCGGGAAGGGCCTCCTGAGAGGCCGAGAAGGCTCGGTGCCCTGCCCACAGCAGCCCAGCACCCAGCCTGGGACAGGCAGGCTCACCTGAGGCCGCCAGGGCGCCAGCCCCCGGCCCCCTGGGCTGCAGCTCCAGCCCCTCCTCCGCCACGCACTGGCTCTGCTCCTGGATGAGCTCGCGGAAGGAGTGGTGCATTTCACCCTCGTCCCAGGGGCTGGGAGGAACAGGGAGGGAATTCGGGCAGCAGCTGATCCAGTCCAGCCCAGCAGCCTGCCCTTCCACGAGGCCATGGCCCCACCATCCTCTCCCGGGGGTGCAAAACATCCCAGTCCTGCAACCCCCCAGCCCCAGAGCACTTACTCTGGGTCCTCCGGGGTCTCAGGGACGTTGAGGACAAAGGCCGGTGGCTGGGCCATGTCCGCTGCCCACACCCAGCCGGTCTGCAGACCTGGAGCAGCTCAGAGCCGGGGCACAGGCAGCCTCCGAAGCCTCCTGATGCCCATCTGACGAGACAGGGAGCGCTGCACCCCATTAAACCACCCTCTCCCTGGGGACCGTGGGAGGCGCCACTCACAGCCCAGGCTGCCTGAGCCCCACCCTGCCCCCCATCCATAGCCAAACACGCAGGCAGGTGAATGGCCCCAAATAAACCTCACGCCAGAACGGAGGGACTGGCAGCCCAGTGCCCAGGAAAGGATGACGGAGGGAGAGAAGTTAGGGAGTGGGGTCTGGGCAGTTCCCAAGGTCTGCTCGGTGGCGCCAGTCCCTGGGAAATTGGGAAGGGGTGGGGTACTGTGGACACGGCCCTCCGTCCCCAGGGTTCTGCCCCAGGGACTCCACCCTCTTGGCAAGAAAGGTCAAGGCAGCTCTGAGACCTTCCCTGTGTCCACTCTGTAACCTCAAGGCGGTGCTTCCTCTCACAGGAAATCCTCACCCCCCACCCCAACCAGGCCAGCAGAACGGGACGGCCGCCTCTCGCTGTGTCCCCACCCAGCATCCCAACACGCACACACAAAGCGGTGGCTGCCGCCCGGTGCTGCAGGGTCCGGTTCTCAGCAGACTGAATCCTCTACATTCCACCGAGGCCGGGCAGGGCAGCTGGCTGGGGGGAGGGGCTGGGCACTGAACAGGCTGCCTTTGTCCAGCTTTGTCTGAGCAGAAGGCTCTGCCATTGTCACCCAGAACAACTGGAACGAGGGTGGCCTTGTCTGGTCTCTTCACCCCGTGAGAGTGGGGTGGGGCGGGGGTGCGGGTGACACTCCCCGAGCCACCAGCTGACCCTGCAGAGCCCTGTCCCAGTGCGGCTGGGGCCCAGCCCTTGGTCAGCCCTGTCCCGTCCTCTCTCCCTTCCCCCCAGGGAAGTCAGCACTCAGGAGACTTGGCTCAGCTCAAGGGGGCTTTCTTGGGTGAGGGTGGGGTGCCCAGACAGCAGGTCCTGCTGAGACTATGCCCAGACAGCGTCCTCGCTTAGGAGGGTCTGGCTGTCCAGTCTCTGAGCCCAGTCAGCACGCGCTCCAAGACCCTTCCCCTCTCCAGCAGGAGGGCCGCGTGGGAACCGCGGAGAGAT
>NW_011898735.1:0-1588 GCF_000151845.1 Pteropus vampyrus | reverse complement strand
CTTGGCCCATGGGCGCACCCCATCCCTGCTCCCAAGCCCTCGGGTGACTGTGCCCTCTCCCTGCCAACTTTGACGCCCTCTCACACCCAAAAGGCCCGAGTGTCTAGGTCTCTTCCAATCCTCCGGTGAGACCCCCAATTTCTATGGGACTCAGTTTCCCCAAGTTTCAAATGGGACAATAATTACAGACCCGTCCGTTTCCCAGGGTGATTATGATAACGGGGTGCTGCCAAAGCCCCCTGATACGGCGCCTTGCAACACCAGATTAGGTAATCCGTTCCTCCAGCTCAGCTGCCCACTGACAAACAAGCCCCCAGGCCGGCTGTGCTCCCCCTCCCGATCTGGGCGTGGCTTCTGCGGCCAGCAGGCGGAGCTCTGGCACTTCCTGCGTGCTAGGTGGGGAGGGGAGGGCAAAATGGAAGAGACTGCCACTTTGTGCCTGTCCCCACTGCAGTTTCCTGCTGTTCCCCACAAGCCAGGGAGGTGGGCACGGAGGTCTCTAGTTCACGGGTGGGAGGAGGCCGTGAGGTCAAGGGGCCTCCAGCTGTCATCTGCCAGGGCGTGAGTCTTGTCCACCTGGTGACCCTGCTGAGAAGCCTGACTTCGAGAAAGCCTGGCAGAAGGCCAGAGGAGAGGCCCCCGTGGATCTGAGAAAGTGGGTCGGGAGAGCTTTCCTGGTTGGGAGGAGCCGTGCGAGGCGGGCAGGCTGAAAGCGAACGGGAAGGCAGGCCAGGAGAGGCCCGCAGGTGGGGAAACGGGTGGGCAAAGCCAGGAGGCCCCAGTGAAGACCCGTGATGCATGTCGCGGGGGGGAAAGGGGTCCTGGGACTACTGCTGGACGGAGAGGGAGGGGCCAGAGTGGAGGCTGTTTTGCAGCTGTCAGTGTGGCCCTCAGGTGGGTGGTCTCAGGCTGGCTCATGGCACCAGGCACCTCGGCATGGGCATGGAGGCCCAGGCCCTGCCTCTCCTCCCGCCGTTCATGGCCTCCAGGCATACCCATGCTCCAGCCTCCTCAGACTTGCATGACCCCAGGCCCAACGTGAAGGGCACCTCTTCCGGGGAGCCTTCCTGGATTGAGCCCCGTTGGAGCACTTACCATGTACACTTGCCCGCCTGTCCCCACTCCCCCAACTCTCTGAGCCCACGGCGTGCCCAGCAGCAGCCCCCAGCTCGGGGCCTGGCATAGAGGGCCCTGGAAACCAGACGCCGGGCCAGGAAGGGAGGGAGGAAAGCCACTGGAGCTCAGCCATTAGGTGACGCTGACCTGAGGAGAAAGGCAGGCCCTGGCGGCCTCCCGGGGGGTCCCAGGAGAAATGGCGGAGATAACTGACTCCTAAACGTCTTAACTGGGCCGGCGTGGATGGAGTCCACCCCTCAGCGCTCACCATGGCCCAGGCGCTATGCCTGGGCCTTTGTCACCGGCCAAGGCGGGAAGTTAAGAAATAACTCAGCCCGATGGGATGGCACCCACCCATTAAGTTACTATCGCGCCCTCCCAGCAGAGCCAGGGCCACCGGCAACCGGCAGATAAAGGGCCAGGGCCAGGGCCAGGGCTCCGCGGCCCCGCGGCCCCGCGGGGTCAGGCTCCC
>NW_011898734.1:6142-6639 GCF_000151845.1 Pteropus vampyrus | reverse complement strand
GATCAGGGACTGTGTCACTGGGCCCCATAGGACACCTACTACATAAGTCCACCCTACTAAGACTGGGAGACACAGAAGCCCTACCTAATACAAAGAAACAAACACAGGGAAGCAGTCAAAATGGGTAGACAAAGAAATGTGTCTCAAATGAAGGAACAGAACAAAGCTCCAGGGGGAAAAAACAAAAACAAAAAACCTAAAAATGGAGACAAGCAATCTACCAGATGCAGAGTTCAAAACACTGGTTATAAGGATGCTCGATGAACTTAGAGGAAGAGTAGATGAAATCAGTGAGAACTTTAACAAAGAAATAGAAAACATAAAAATAGAGATAAAAAACAAAAAAAGAACCAGTCAGAAATGAAGAATACAATAACTGAAATGAAGAATACCTTAGGAGGAATCAATAGTAGATTAGATAAATCAGAGGATCAAAGCAGTGATTTAGAAGATAAGGTAGCAGAAAACACCCAATTAGAACAGCAAAGAAAAAAAAA
>NW_011898734.1:0-1957 GCF_000151845.1 Pteropus vampyrus | reverse complement strand
TTTAAGAAGAAAAAACATGTATCAAAAACAGGAATAAAGAATGGTAACAACTACATTTCTATCAATAAGTACCTTCAATGGATAAGAATTAAGTGTTCCAACCAAAACATAGAGTAGCTGAAAGGATAAGAAAACAAGACCCCTACAAATGAAAAGGAAGGGGATGGAAAAAGATATTGCTTTGATGGACCTAGAAGGTATTTAAGTCAGACAGAGAAAGATAAACACTACATGATTTTACTTATATGCGGAATTTAAGGAATAAAAAGAACAAACTAATCAAAAGCAGACTCACAAATATAGTGGACAGTTTGGTGACAGACAAAGGTGACGGACAGTTTGGGGGGCCTGGAGAATGGGGTGAAGGGTTAAAGAAGTACAAATTAGTAGCTGATGGATGGTCATGGGGATGGGGAGCATGGCATAGGGAATGCAATTAGCATTAATACATTGGCTATATAGATGTCTAACCAATGTACTATATATTTGAAACTAATTAAAATTTTAAAAATAAATAAATACAATTTTAAAAAAAGATAGGGTAGCTAAACAGATATGAAAACAAGACCTTAACATATGCTGCCTACAAGAGACTCACTTTAGATCGAAAGACACACACAGACTGAAAGTAAAGGGATGGGAAAAGGTAATTTATAAAAATGGAAACAAAACAAAAAAAGCTGGGGGATAGCAATACTTATATCAGACAAAACAAACATAAAAGCAAAGGCTATAACAAAAGACAAAGAAGAACTCAGTAATCCATTTCTGGGTATTCATCTGCAGAAACTCAAAACACTACTCTGAAGGGACATGTGAATCCATATATCCATTGCAGCATTATTTACAATAGCCAAGATATGGAGGCAACCTAGGTGTCCATCGATGAATGAATGGATAAAAAGCAGATGGTACATATATACAATGGAATATTACTCAGCTATAAAAAACACAACTGCCACAACATGGATGGAGCTAGAGGGTATTGTGCTGAGTGGAGCAAGTCAGATAAAGGAAGACAAACACCATAGGATTTCATTTTCACGTGGAATCTAAAGAACAAAATAAATAAACAAAGCAGAAACAAACTCATAGATACAGAGAACATTTTTTGATGGTTGCCAGATGGGAGGGGGCTTAGGGAGGTGGGTAAAAAAAAAGTGAAGGGATTAAGAAGTATAAATTGATAGTTACAAAATAGTCACGAGGATGAAAAAGTATAGCATAAGGAATATAGTCGATATTGTAATAACTACGTATAGTGTCAGTGGGTACCAGATTTATCAGCGTGTTCACTTCATATGTTATATAAACGACTAATCACCATGTTGTACACCTGAAATTAATATGATATTGTATGCCAACAGTAATTGAAAAAAATATTTTTAAGGAAGTAGCCATTGAACTTCAAGAGAAAGATAAGCACACAATATTTCTTTTAAAAATCACTACAGTTATGTTCCTGACAATACAGTTTAAAAGTAATTATGTTTAAATTTTTTAAGAGTTTTAAATAAAACTTGTGAATAAATCATAATTTACAGTTATGGATTTACTTTTCAAAACTGAGGAAAAGTGTTATAGTTCAAGTTTTTATGTAATACAGAGTATCTTTCTCCAAAGAAATGAAGTTCTTCTAATTTCAGAAAATTGGGTCAATTTCTCTATCTTACTAGTATATTACTAGAGGCTTATAGAGCAGTATCTCAAAGTGTGGGCAAGGTCACATGTCTCAGAATTACCTGAGTTGTATTTAAAATATGCAAATTTCTAAGCCCCATTCCAGATATGTGAAAGCAGAATATCTGGGGACAGGACTCTGGGATTTTGCATTTTAAAAGCTCCCGGGTATTCTGAAGCAATAAACTCACAAGTAGAAGTACTTGAGTGCTCAAATAAAATGAAAAAAACACTGTTTTGGAATCTGCACTTGTGAAAAATTCATCTTTTAATATGT
>NW_011898733.1:3220-4786 GCF_000151845.1 Pteropus vampyrus | reverse complement strand
AATTCATGGTGGCTAACGAGAGAAAAATAGATGATTCTATTTAGGTAATTATCCTTCATACCAGTAATGGAAGAAGGAATCAGCTACTCAAACCGAGATCAAGGTACCAAAATCAGAAAGGAAGTTTAAAGTAGAATTTTACTTATTTAGGGGTAATGACACTTAAAAGCATTTAGAAGCAGATTGACCTAGTATATGCCAGTTCTATCGTTACCTTTGTGGCGATCAGAGTTCTGGTAACACGCACATCTCTGACCTTATCACCGATGAAGAAATGAATTTCCAGTCAGTAACAATTATGATAGAGGATTTATTAAAAACATGTTCATGTTTTGAGGTAGAAAATGGGTCATGCCTAAACTGGCCAACCATGTGGAAATGAGGATATGTATGTAGGGGTGGGGAGTGAGGGGGTGGGTACAAGTTACAGCCACAGAAGAGAGAAAGCTGTAATCCCAGGGGAGGGGGAGATCTGCCTTATAATAGGGACTTGATGGATAGTTACAAAGGCATTCCTAGGTGATTGGCACTTGAGGTCATTTTGATTAACACTTGGTTGCCATATAACTCTTTGCTTAGTGTGTATGTGCTTACCCAGAATTCAGTCTGTTATAATTAGATTCATGAACTTCTAGGCATAAATGTGGTATTATAATGATGGTATAATGAAGCTGAGGTTGTGGGCAGTTTAGGGTAATACCTTCTGCGCATGCGTCTGTGGCCAGATTAAACCAGTTATAGGTTATGGCCTTCCTGTCCTTTGTCTCCCGGGATACAGGAGGGATTCTCTAACTACCAATGGGGTGTTCTTTGGGCAGTCTCTGGCTAGGCCTCTATTCCTTTGTTCCCCTGTTGCTCATGTCTGACTAGCTACCTAACATTTTCCCCCTCAAATATTAGGTACCCAAAATCATTGGGGTTTTTGGGTAATGACTGCTTTAGCTACTTGAGGCTGAGAAGGGACGAAGATGGAGGATTGGGTCCCTTACATTTGCTCTCTGTTGACAGGGGGCAATTGCTGTCGATGCCCATCTAGGGGACAGCAGTGTGGTATAGGATCTGTTGACTGGAGTGGGTGATAGTTTCCTTGAAGGACCATCTGCAGATGAGTTGCCTGGACCCTGGAAGAAACAAATTAAATAGGCAGTTTGGAAGTGGTGGCTCCAGAAAAAGGAGAATAAAAAGTAAGATTAGGGAAACAACAAGTGGCAGGAGAATGGATTGTAACCACAATTGCCAATTTCCAGAAAGGATGCCTATGCCAGAGTGTTTTATCTGGTCTGTGGATTTAAGGATATTTTGGATAGATGTGGAAACTTGTCTTGATTGGTTGACATAAAAACAGCATTTATCTTTGAGGTAAACCCAGGTTCTTTCTTGTCTTGCTGTCAGAAGGTCCAAAGCTCTTCGATTCTGAAGTACCACACCTGTTAAGGAATCTAGCTGTTCCTGGACTTGGGTTAGGAAAAAGTCTGCCTTCTTGATGGCCTTGGCAGTTTCCTCCGACAGTTCTCTCAGAAGGCAGAGTGCAGTGCCTTCTGTAGTTGCCCCGCAACACCTGAGAGA
>NW_011898733.1:0-1531 GCF_000151845.1 Pteropus vampyrus | reverse complement strand
TTACCAGAGGATTGGGGTCTCCAAGAACAGTGAAGATAGTATTTAATTCCTAGAACCTTCAAGATTGTTTGAATTTGTAGAGGATGTAAAACCTGGCCCATTGTTGCTTTGGAGTGACAAGGGAAGGCCAAATCTGGGAATGACCTCACATAAAAGTTTCTTGGTTACTTCAGGAGCCTTTTCGGTGGAAGTAGGGAAGGCTTCAATCCAGCCTGTAAAGGTGTCAATGAAGAATAAGAGATATTTAAGATTCCTGATAGGGGGCATGTGGGTGAAATCTATTTGCCAGTCTTCACCTGGATAAACCCCACGTCATTGGGCTGTTTGGACTAAAGAAAACTCTTGGGCCACTTGAAGAGTCTTAGTGTTAGAAGTTGAACAAGCCATCATAATGCGTTCAATAGTTTTAGAGATTCCTTTTCCTTTTAATACCCTAGTTATTAAGGAGGAAAGGATTTCCCTTTCTAAGTGAGTAGTATCATGTAGGGATTTTGTTACTTTTCATTGGAGACTTCAGGGAAGGAAGAGGATTCCTTCCTTCTGGAGCCATCCTGAGGGCATGGGTTGGCATCTTCTCTGGACAGTCTAAGTTTCCTCCTCTTTAGAGTATTTACGAATGGCAAAGGACAGAAAGTAGGTATAAGGGCTCCCTGTAAGGGAGGGGCTAGTAAGAGGGCCTTCTTTGCAGCTGCATCTGCATCTCGGTTCCCTTTGGCAACTTCAGTCTTCTGTTTTGATGCCCTTCATAGTGGACTACTGCCACCTGTTGAGGTAAGTGGAGAGCCTCTAAGAGGTTACTGATTTGAGAAGTATACTCAGTGAGGCTATCTCGAGAGGTTAGATAACCTATTGTGCTAGCTAGAAAATTATTGCTTGGCTATCGCCCATGAGAACATAGGTCATCACCCATGGGAACATAACATTCTAACAATACACTTTCTGCTTCTGTACCCCCGCTTGCACAACCGACCTATGGGTTGACAGTAAACAGAAGAAAAATAGACCTTTGTGTTTAAGACAGAATGAGGAATGGGGTTTAGGGCTTAAAAACCCTATACTTCTACATTTCAGAGCTGCTTAATTTGGGGTCTACGTACCCCTGGCAGACCCAGCTGGCTGAAAAAAGAATGTGCTTCCTATAACTCACTGGTTTCTGGTGGTCTGTGTGTCTATTGGGGCTGGCGGCTACAACATTATTCTCTCCAAATAACAGCATGAGCATGCAAGACTAAGAAAGCATATTTGGAGTCTGTGTAAATGGTTACTCTTTTTCCTTTCACTAGTTCTAAAGCTCTGGTAAGGGCAGAAGTATTAATTAATTCTACTAGCTGAGCAGAGGTATTGGCAGGTAGTGGTTGTGCCTCCAGAATGTCATAGAGCGAGACAACCAAATATCCTGCCTACCTGTTACCATATGCCATGAAGCTACTCCCATCTGTGAACCAGATGTCATTGGAGTTCTCTAAAGGTTTATCTGTTAAGTAGGCCCTGGGGCTGTGGGAACGGGAGAGAGCTTTTTGACAGGAAAAGG
>NW_011898732.1:4209-6270 GCF_000151845.1 Pteropus vampyrus | reverse complement strand
AGAGAGAGAATTGCGACTTTTCTGTACGGGCCTGTATTGAAGTTGAAACGGAGCCTTAATGTCTGCCTTGGAAAGATCAGACCTTCTGAAATAGGTTTCTATCCAATTCAAACTCAGCATTGTAGAGATTGGCAGCAGAATCCCTCCTGGGATTTTGGGCTTCGCAGACTCAGAATTTGCTACCTGTTCCACCGTGGAATTCTCAGCCAGGAAAGACCTGGACGTTTAATGTTCTTGGCTGAGTGAGTACGAATCCCCTTTTCCAGAAGGTAGGAAAACAAATCAGTCAACTGTAGCATAGAAAAAAGATGGGGGCACGGGCAGAGCAACGGTGTCTAGATCTGGCTTGGAGGGAACTAGCAATAAAGGAAAAAAAAAAAAAACTCTAGTAAGAATCTGATGAAAAATGCAATTTACATGCATTTTTTTTAAACCTCCTTCATTTGGGTTAAAACTTACAAATCAAACAAATTCACTCTTAATTCGCTTTTAAAGATGGCAGCATCGCTTCATTACCATCAACCTAACACATGGCCAAGTTTGTCTATACCACGAGACATGATTTATCAGTCTCGCCAGGCATAGTTCTCAGTCGTATACACTTTGTAAATTTAGAGTAGGAATTAGGATAAGAAAGGAGAGGATTGCATTCTGGGCCGAGCATGGCTTTAAAGATCTGCTTGGGAACTCAGCTTTATCCTGGCCACCTGCTAGGTCCTGACTGACCCTGGAGATAACCCATGCCTGGTGATGAGAACAGGCTATGTCAACGGCATTGCCCTCCCCATTCGAGGCTTGCAGAGAGGTGCTCCCCACTCCAACCCAGCCAGGACAAGGAGATGGCACCAGACTTTGGTACAGTATCTCCCATGTGGCCACGTCTGCTGGGGGAGTGTGACCGCTTAGGACCCTGGAAGAAAAGTCAGCCTGACACTAGGACTGACACTAGGATGTGATAAACCAGCAGTCACAGTGAGTACAGCTGTCCTATAAAGTGGCATGTGCATTCCAAAAAAAAAAAATTATCTCTGCACGGTGGAATTTTGTGCTCCAAAATTAACAGGGTTTATAGGAAAAAAATGGAGATGGGGCAGAAAGCACAAACCTTGTACCATCTTGTGAAACAAAAAACTATTCACTATAAACACCTATGTTTATTATGTTTATTAGGAACTTAATAAACATAATAAACATAGGTGTTTATAGTGAGGAGTTGTGGCTTTTGAGCTATGGAGAATAGGTGGAAGATTATAATTTTTTGAGTGAAATGGGTTATCAGAGGTAGATGGCTATGGCTTATTATCCTGTTTTTGTCCCTCTGAACTGGCTTAAAACAAAAACCCAACTTTCACTGTTCTAATTGCCCCTTCTCATAAAGAAGCTATTTCTGTGGCCCCAAATGAGATCAGATGTCACAATGGCTTCATGCTGCATGAGGTTTGCAGTTATCTGCAGCCTACTGAGTGCTTTTCAGTTTTCAGTTCCCTGGAAAGGGAGTGATTGCTGGGAAGTTAAGATTTAGTTCTCACCTTGTTTTTAGTGTCGTCTCTGGGATTCATCAGTGTGGTTACTTTAGGCTCGCTGGCCCTGGCGATATCACATGCTCTTTTGCTTTAAAACATCACAATACTTTTACCTTTGCTACTTATAATCAGGACACTTCCTCGGGTTTTCCTGAGCAAATACAGCAGGTGAGGCACTTGGGTAAAATGGAGAAAGGTGTTTTGTATTATTCTGCCACAGGTCATTATGCTCAGCTGGATGTTTTTCACACTTACATGGTGTTACCCAATAGTGCAAGACACAGGCCCCTGGTGAAAAATTGTATATGAATAAACACGATTTTGGTTTTAGTGATTTAATTCTTTATTTGCACTAATTTTCACATTACACATTTAACAACAGAATACATATACGAGCATTTTTTCTCCTTCCCATACGATTCTTGAGTTAGGGTTTCCTTCTTTTTCTATAAGAATTCTTATTCTTTAAACTTGTTTCTTCTGTTCATTTTACTTCAATAGGAGCTGCAATCCTGCCGGTCCAGCCTGTCTTCCCCTC
>NW_011898732.1:0-1519 GCF_000151845.1 Pteropus vampyrus | reverse complement strand
CACGAAGTATATAAACACTAGCTCTTTGGTATTTTAGTTATACATATATACCTGACCTTTTCCTCATTTATATATTTATAGGATTAATCATACCCAAAAGTTGCTTCTAGTGGTAGTATTAAAACAAAGAACATTTTCAGGGACATGTTAAATTAGAACAATGGAGAATAGAAAATTATAAAACGCACAAAATTATAAAGTGTCCTGTAATCTTTTACATCGTGTATTTGAAGGTGTTGAGCTCATATGAAATTTTCAGAAGAAAGTCAGTAATCAGGAAATGAAATAGATATTTTTGGAACAGCTGTAAAAATATTCGATAGTTTGAGTTCCGTTAAAAAGCAGATGAACTCTGTTTGCCCCGAAACAACGTTATCTAGTCCCTTTCTACATTTATAGTGTGCTTTCTTAAACAAAATACTCACAAGATAAGAGACAATCCAGCTATGAAGACCAACGGTTTAGTGGCTGAGTGAATGAACTATATTACAATTTAAAGTTATTCTTTAACCCAGAGGAGTCCAGGCACTGATCTGGGAAACCAGCCAAATATGCTCCACTGTATCAGTCATTCTATAACAACGAGAAGAGAAACTGCAGAATTTTGTCACTGTTTTTGAAATCTCTTTCTGAACATAAAAACTGCATCCAATGCCTGGGAAAGACAGTTTGATATGATAGCTCAAAGTGGCTCCGAAGTGTACCCTTTCAGTCTTCGGTACGTGAACTCAAAACAATCACGGCAGTAAGAGACATCGGTACATTTAAAGAAACAAGTTATCCTCCCGTCTAGCTGGTTCATATAACACAACAGGGTGGCGGTGAGGCGATTGGAAAGAAATCCTCTAAGCCGATGCCCTAACAAAAAGTCTCTGCAGCTCCGGTCCAGATAATGAAATGTGCTCAGTCGGTCTAGTTGTTTCCACACCAAAGGTTAATTTATTAAGTAACAAGGAGATGACAGAAAGCACCTTTTGATGGAATTTAGAAGGAAAATTGGAAGTGTGTGTAAAGGGTGTAATCTGTAAGGAATGCAGATAGTGACCTGAAGGCAACAGGGGCCTAAGCCCAAATATGTTTCAAGAAGATTTTGCGGGGAGAAAGTGAGAAGGGTGAAGATGAGGGCTCCATTAGGGCTGTAGCAGTAATGACTGAGAGGAAAGGACAGGTTCAGTATATAGGAAGCAGAAATGTAACATGTTTCAGGGGAAGAGGGTGGGAAGGGAGAGGGAGGAGGGCTAGGGCCAGGTTGATGATGGAGGAGGGAGCTATTGGAAAATGACAGTCCAAGGATGACTACTAATTTTCAGCTAGAAGAACTCAGTGAATGGCAATGCTATTTATTTTTTCAGGGTAAGGAATACAGACAAAACCGATTCTGAAGGGAAGGATCTTGGTTTTGAGTATGAGAAAATCCGGACACGGCAGGCAGCTAGTAATGAAGATGTAGAGTTTGGGAGAAATGAGGCATGAGGAAGACACCTGAGAGTTGTTAGAGAGTATAGATTCCTTCTCCATC
>NW_011898731.1:3124-3453 GCF_000151845.1 Pteropus vampyrus | reverse complement strand
TGAACTTATCTTGGTACTCTTGCTCTAGCTCCACCTGCAGCTGGAAGACATCAAGAGAGGAGGAGGATTTAATGTCACTTAGGTTTCTATAACCACCCATGTAGGAACTTCTTGAAAGATATGTACAAAGATGGGGGAGGAATAATTTAATTTTAGCATCATTCACTGATTGCCTATAGAGAAGATGTAAAACAGAGTTTAGTTGGTCATGTCATTTGTCCGTAGCTGAAAGTCAAGTTCAGGTTATGTGTGGCAGAATCGGGCTAAAGACCTGCAATAATATAAATAAATATAGATATAATATACATGGAGAATATGAATGAGAGAGA
>NW_011898731.1:0-1276 GCF_000151845.1 Pteropus vampyrus | reverse complement strand
TTTGCACCAGTGAACTCTCAGACTGGTGTTTGATAGTTTGCAGTAACTATTATCTGGACCTCATCATCAATTTGCCTCAATTTTAATTCAGCAACATATACAGTTAAAATGTTTTGTTTCTAAAGAATATAGGGAAAGGGAGAAAAGCACGGGGCCCTGGCTTTAGGGAATATCAGATTGCAGTTTTCACTTAGGTTAGACTGGGGCACCTTCAGCTATAGATATATTGTACCTGACCTAGAAGTTCATTTCTCTTGGGTCATTGCTGGACAAGATTCCATGGTGCTTGATAATACTATTTCCTTTTATATATAAATATTATACGTATAGTATATATTTTATATATATATTTCTCACTACATATATATAGTGAGAAAATGCTGAATACGTTAACATTTTCTAATAATTTTTAATAATCTAATTTTAATCATTACAATTCTGTACCCAGTTCTGATGTGTGTTTTCCCCCAACACCACCAAACAATTCTCTGCAACTCTAGCTAGGTATCATATAACTGAACTCCATTCTGACACTGTCTACCTGGAGATAGCATCAGATCCCACAGGTTAAGGGTTCAGTCCTATAAGACAGCCCCCTAGCCCCCACCACCACTTCAAATGCCAATCAAAAGTCCAGATTGTCACCTCTATTTTTTGACTGACTGGCTATAGTTTGGAGGTTCTAATGACCACCTCCCCCCCCCCCTCCGCCTCACCTCCCCACCCCCACACATTGGGCTTGATTAATTTGCTAGAGTGGTTTATAGGACTCAGAGAAACACTTCACTTACTAGATCACTGATTTATCATAAAAGGGTATAAACCAGGAACGGCCAGATGGAAGAGATACATAGGACAAGGTATAGGGAAAGGGCACAGAGCTGCCAAGCCCTGTTGGGTTTTTAAGGAGGTTCCATTGCGTATCATGATCAATATAATTAATTGGTTATTGAACTCAGTCTCCAGCCTCTCACCACTCCCTGGAGGGCCAAGGGCAGAGAATGAAAGTTTCAATCCTCTAATTATATGGTTGGTTCCCATAGCAACCAGCCACCATCCTTAGGTGCTTTCCAAAAGTCACTTTATTAATATAAAAAAGACACTCTTATTGTCTCAGCACTTAGGAAATTCCAAGAATTTTAGAAGCTCTGTGCCTGGAACTGGGACTAAGACCAAATTATTCCTTATTATAAATCACAATAACAATATAATACTAAGAATTAATAATAATTATTAACCATAATTAATAATAATCACAATAACAATAATTTAATTT
>NW_011898730.1:3684-5803 GCF_000151845.1 Pteropus vampyrus | reverse complement strand
TCTTTAGCCGTGCACTAAGGGTAGTTCTGTATGTTGGCTGCTCCACTGCCCTCTGTCAGCCTACAGGAGGAAAAGCAAGGCTGACAGAACTGTGTTGGAAGCAGCACTAGAAGAACTCAGAATCAAGATGACTGAGGGATCATGCAAATAAACACATTTTGGATACAAAAATGCTTATTAAAGTTAAAATTCAATTTAATAATTTTAGTAGAATTTGTTATTCCCTTCTCCTTTCAAAAAAAAATACACATTTGACAGAGATTAATGTTATACCCATTTGTCTAAATGTGCAATTTAGGTACAAATGTATGTATATATATCATACATTATGGGTTGGAAGGACTAGTACATTTTACAATGTATGGGAAATAGCATATGTCCTCAGGACTCAATTATTATTTTTTTAATGTATTCTTTAAAGTGACGGTTCCATTCTGCAACATTCCTCAAAACCAGGAAGTGATGTTTGTCTCATTCTGAACCATATGTTTAATTAATCACAGCTTCATTTTCCACACCATGAGCATGCGGAAATATTAAGAGGCTACTAGAAACGGGCTTTCAAATAGCTGATGCTGGATCTCGATATGAAACTTCTGAACAGTCCACTTCTTACGTGTCATCTTAAATCGGTCTCTCTCAGTCTTCACGTTGAGAGGAATAGCAGCCTACAGCTTCACTGGCACAGATGGGAATGGTGTCTCCAAGTCTAGGCTGGATGGCAGGATGGGTGTTGAACAATGGTTGGTGCAGTTATCTTCTGGAGCTCTAGAGATATTTTGCTTGGCCACATTATGCTAGGTTCAGAATTAGGAAAGTCCCTCCCCACTTTATGTATTAGAATATATGTATTATATCTTTGAGGAGTGAATTCATATAACTGGATACATAAAAGATTTTACAAACTATTTTTATTATTTTAAATATTAAATTTTTAAAAATTGATAATTTAATGCCCATTCATGCCCAAGTACCAATATCAGCACTTCTATTTTTTTTACTCTCAAAAAAAATTTGTGTTGTTTGTTGTGTTCTAATTCAGAAAAATTTAAGAAAAAAGTTAAGATCATCCCCATCCTGTCATTCAGAAATAAACAGTATTAATATTTTAATGTACTTACTTTATTTTTCACCTATAGCTTTGGACAGAGTTGCAATCCTAAGACATGAAGACATGGAGGAAGCTTAAATGCATATTTCTAAGTGAAATAAGAATTTATCTTGATTTTTTTTGTATAGGCATTTTCCCACATCTTAAAACCATTTGAAAATATAATTTTAATAGTTTCACACACAAATTAGCTTTAAAATAATATTCATTTTTCTTGATGATAAAAGCGACAAATATAAGAAATTTTAGAAAATTCGAAACATGAAGAAAGAATATGCGACACCAGAGCCCACCCAGTGATCAACAATTACTAATATTTTTGTTACATCTCTCTCTTAATTGCTTCTCCCCTTCATTTTACATACATGTACATGTTATACAAACCAAGAACCTATATATGCGGATATGCCAATTTTTGAAAAAAAACTTTTGAATGATTTTAAATCTTTTTTGAAACCTCGTTTGAAATTTTTCCAATGGCATAACAAAATTTTTGAAAACCTTATATTTAATTGCATGGATATAACGTAATTTACTTAACTAATCTTATACTGTTGATATTTAGATTGATTGCAACTTCTCATTGTAAATATTGAAGCAAACTGCATTCATATGTAAAATTCTGTGAGCCCATTATTATGGCCTTACTAAAGATAGCTTCTTAGAAGGAGTATAGTAAGGCCAAAGGTAGGCTGTGAGACCCCTGCCTGCAGATGATTTCTTAGAAGCTTTTCCCCTGTTGTAACTTACTTTCCTAGAGGACTTAGGAGAGCTTGTCACACTGCTCTTGGTCCCATGGTTTCTCCTCTATACCTCACCGCTGCTCACCTTGCAAGCGGTGGGAAGAACAGCTATTATTTCTATTTTTAATAGATGAAGAAACGGCGCCCCAGGTAACCTCACTAGAGAACATGGACAAACAAGCAGTTAAGAGATGTAGGTAAGTGACTTGCATTTTAACTCAGTGCTAGATCCTTAAAACACAATAAAGTAAAATAAACACAGTTT
>NW_011898730.1:0-1649 GCF_000151845.1 Pteropus vampyrus | reverse complement strand
GCTGGGTGATTGTGGACACATTACTGAACCTTGTATTGCAGTGTTGTCATGGTTAAAATGGGGACAAAGTAGTACCTACCTCCAAGGATTGATTTGATAATTAATAAAGTCATACCTGTAAGAGACAGATACAAGATGACTACTCTATAAACCTTTGCTTTGTGTGCGTTTGTGTGTGTCCAAATGTGGTTTTCATTTATTAAGAGCTGAACTGGAGTTATGTAGTAACAGTGGCTGCAAGAGTTAGTCAGCTTTTGTGACCAAGGATGGTCCTGGCTGGGAAGGAACAGCAGGGCAGAGAGAGATGCAGCTTGCCAAGATACCTTGGATGTTAGCTATTTTATCGTTATACTGACCATTCTCTCTACCTCTTGAAGATTGCAAATGCCCTGAGAGAAGAAATAAATCTCGTTAGAGCCTTCCTCTGAGTGAGGAAGTTAGTCATAACTAGCCATTGTGTGTCTCAGAGATCTCTTGTAGGGTAGTGGTTCTCAAACTTGACTGTGAAGGTGTCGCAGAAAAGTTGCAAAAATCAGATCTGTGAGAAACCAAGCAGCACTTGCAGAGTTGGAGAACTCAGGTTTGTTACACCCGCAGTCCCAGAGGAGCTAGCGCTCTGAAGATCTGGGCCCAGAGCTGTTGCAATATTCTTTCTATAGAACTTATTTGGCATGGACTGATTGGTTAATTTGTCCTCAGATGGTTACAAAGCTTGGGAGTTGCCATGGGTTGCAGACAGTTACAAAAAGTTACAAAGTGCAGCAGTTGCTAGGGGGTATGGGTAGTTACATTTGTTGCTTAGACAGAACAAACAAAAGGGAAGTTGAGTCTTTAGTTAATTTCCAATACAGCCTATGCAGCAAGCATATCTATAGAAGCAGAACAGAGTTGATTAGCCATCTGAGTGAAAATTCCTCTTCAAAGGGAATATGACAAATACAAATTCCTGATATTTATCTGCTTGGACTCCAATGGTCTCTAGTGGGCCTAATATTCTGTATTTTCAATGAAGTTCTCCAGGCGATTATGAAGTAAGTGTCTTACTTGAGAAACATTGACCCAGAAAATGTTTTCATTTTTAAAGTTGAGAGAATATGAGACTCACAGCCACCCAGTATCGTGGGGGCAGTGTGGGGCCTGGGAATTAGGCAGCCTGATGGCTTTTTATTATTAATTATTATTATTATTATCATTATTATTATTATTATTATTTATGCCTACAGCACCTGGTCTTCCTAGGTGGTCTCCTATCCAAGTCCTAACCAGGCCCGACCCTGCTTAGCTTCCAAGATCAGACATTGGGCTTGTTCAGGGTAGCATGGCCCTAGATCATGGACTATGGCTCCACTGGGGAGCGAACCAAGGACCTTCTGCATGTAAAGCAGATGTGCTAACTGCTACACTATGGAACCACATCCGCCTGATGGCTTTCTACAGGGTTCTCCTTAACAGCCTGGATTCTGTCAAGGAGGCCTCAGGAAGGCATATGTCTCATAACTCAGTATTATGACTTCTTTATTTCTCTAGTTCTCTGCCTGCAGGGCCTTTCGGCTATTTCATTTAAGCTTCCAACTCACTAATTTGACCATCAGAAGTAAATCCTAGGGGATAATTTTGGAGCCATCTCTTCAAAAGATCTTGAGACATTT
>NW_011898729.1:3161-5181 GCF_000151845.1 Pteropus vampyrus | reverse complement strand
CCAGGGCAGGACCTGGCCTCTCTTGGCACCTGTATGAAACTTATCCTGCTTTGTTCACATGTTCAAAAATCTATGTAAGCCACAGAGTCTCCAGAATGTTCTCATCTGTCTCAGGCCTCCCAGACCTGGAGGTTAGTTGAGAAGGCAGAGCAGGGTCTGTACCATGGATGCAGAAAAGCCTGTGTATTTGGCGTCAGGGAGGACCTTGTCTAAGGAACCTTCTTACACAAGGGCACTGCTTCTTCTTCAGTTTCTTCCCTCCCTTGAGCAGAAAAAAGGACTTTTACCATTCATTCATTTATTCAACTTTCATGCATTCCTTCTACTTCTTTTTGAGTGCCTACGAAGAACTAGGAATTGTGTTAGATGCTAGGGATGTAACAGTAAATCAGACAGACAAATATCTCTCCCGTTGTGAGACTTGCATTCTACTAGGTGAGTCTTCCATGGAGTATTTAGTGTCTACATACTAAGCAAGACAAATAATGTACAGTTTGTTACATGATGGCAAGTGCTACGTGATACGGCAGGCACAGAGCAGGTGAAAGGGGACTGGGGTTTCAGAGAGGAGGACTGCAACTTTAAGTGGAAGCAGGCAGGGTAGGCCTTACCAAGAAGGTGACATTTGAGTAAAATCTTGAAGAAAGTGAGGGAGTGACCTCTGAGGGTATCTGTCAACAGAGTGGACAGCTGGTGCCAAGTACCCAAGCGGGAAGTGTCCTGGCATGTTTGAGTAAGGGTCAGAAGGCTGTTGGGTGGAGTCGAGTAGACTAGGGGGAAAGAAGTAAAAGATGAGGTAGAAAGGGTCAGGGTTCTTGGGGGACATGGACTCTCTTCAGCTGTGTGGCCCACTCTGAGGACTCTGGCTTTCCCTCCAGAGAAACGCAGAGTCATCGAATGTGGCCTGCTGACTGGATTTCCATTTTAACAGTGTCACTTTGGGGGCAGTATTGGGAACGGGCTGTTGGGGAACAATGGTAGAAGCAGGGAAAGTAGTCAAAACCATTTTCAGTGCTTTCGGAGGTGTTGATGGCTTTGATTAGGGTGGTGGCAATAGGAAAAGTGGAGCATGTCACAATCTAGGTCTATTCTGAAGGTAAGGCCAATGGAATTTCCTGTCAGATTGGATGGAGAACATACATGTGTGTGTGAGAGAGGAGAGGGGTCAAGATGACTCCAAGGTTTTCATCCTGAGCAACTGGAAGGATGGAATTGCCCTCCTCGAGTCGGGAAGACTATGAGGAGACCAGTAAGGGGAGGCAGAACAGAAATTCCATCTTGGACTTGTCTTTTGAGAAGCAACATGGCACAGTGAGAAAATTCTGGCTCTGCCACTTAATAGCAAGATGACCCTAGGCCAGTCACTTCTGTGTCTCCATCTCTTCTTTGGCAAAAGGGGGCTAATAACAGAGCTGCCTACTTCAGAGGAGTGATACAAGGGCTCCAAATCATGTGGGGATTAACACCGGGGCTGGCACATAACTGGCTGAACTCAATAAATAGTGGCTGTGGTTATTATTCATATAGGACCAGGGCAGAGCCTAAGCATGGCAATCAACATTTCCAGTCTCCAAAAGGCCTTCTCGGTATGACTGAGTGAATGCGTCCTTTGAAGTCTTAAAGGTCAGCGCTTTGCCAGCTGCCTGCTGGAGACAAAAGACAGCCTGATTCTCCCCATTGTTGTTTTTTCATTTCTTACTTGTCTACCTCAAACAAATGGCCTGAGGCAAACTCCCCAGGGTTGGGACAATCCCACTGGAGACTTCTGTGTTGCTGGCAGACTTGAAAATCCTCTGCACAAAGGGAGGGGCCACTTCTGCCACCCTCCCGTAGTCTCTTCTCTGACACCCACTTCATGGAAAACACACTGCCTTGACATCACAGACATAGGTTCCAGTCCTACCTCTACTTGGCCGGGTGGTTTCGGTGAAGTTATTTTACCTTCTTGGGCTTGTTCTTCTCCTCTGTAGAATGGGAATAATACAACATATTTTCCAGGGTGGTTGTATGTGTCATTCAC
>NW_011898729.1:0-781 GCF_000151845.1 Pteropus vampyrus | reverse complement strand
AACCAAGAATTTCACTTAATGATGAGGGAGTGGGAAAGTTGAGGGAGTTAGTAAATCAGAGACTAACGATTTGAAGAAGGAGCTATGTCAAAACACACATTGTATCTTGGATGGGCTCTCCTACAAATTGCCTCTTCTTCCGTGAAACGAAAGAGAGCCACATAGAGGAAGACAGATGTAAGAGGAGAGGAAGATTTTTGCTTTCACTCAGTCTGCGCCCTAATTTTACTGAGGCTCAGAGAGGGGAAGCGACTTGCCTAAGGTAACAAACAGATACCTAGTAGCAGAGTGTTTTTCAATGCTGTACAAGAGAAGGTGACCTTTTTCGCTTTTGAAAGAAGCAGAGATTTGAGAATCATTCAGTATAGTTGTCTGATAACATTCCACACTTTGTTGTCATTAGAAAATCTGTTTCTCTGGCTTCTTTCCATCATAAAATGAGGGCCAATTGGTATGTGTCTACAATTACTTAATTCTGAAAGCCTCGCCAGGGTCATATTAATAGTCTGATTTAGCTGTCTAATTAGACTTTCCAAAAATGTTTACTCTGTGTTGGTTGGGAAAGTTACAGCCTAAAGACACAACTGCTTGTTTGCTCATATGCACACATACGCAGACAGGTGTACACATATACATTCAAGATGCATGAGTATGAATATGGTGCTTGTGGAAGAGAGTATGAGTTTTGGCAGTAGCCAAAAGGGTAGCTCACCTTTCCCAAAGGCAGGTAGCCACTGGGGGTCCTTCCTGGCTCTGAGAGGTGTAGTTTGTTATTTTGTGT
>NW_011898728.1:3404-5247 GCF_000151845.1 Pteropus vampyrus | reverse complement strand
ATTAGTGAGTGGAATGTGAAATTACGTGGATGACAACTAGCATTTTCTTAAAAGAAGAAAATAGTACAGTTATGCTATATAGTAAGAGTTAATTATTCCATGAGACTCCTGTTTCCTTTTTACAGATATACGTGCGCATGCGCGCGCGTGCGTGTGTGTGTGTAACCCATTACTGTGGGTCATGGTCAAAGTGTCACAAACTTCTGCAGTGCTCAGATCCACCTGTCTTCAGCCTCTCCATTGTTCTGACTCTTCTGGAAAGCCTTTCCTCATCAATCCAGTCTACAGTGATCTCTTTCTTCCGTAACTGCTTTGAATTTTAAGAATATTAATGAATTATTGAAACTCCACCCAAGCCGACCTCTAGTCCTACTGCTTGAATCCACTACCCTGCCTTTCCCAGATGGGGTACAAACACAGCTGATGACAGCTCCTGGTGCCTTCTGCACCAGCCTGGACTATACAATTAGCATGACTATACATGGACTATACAAATAGCACTCTGTCCTATTTCCTAACAGATTGTACTGTATAAATCAGCCCTTTATTTATTGTTTTGTTTCCTAATTGCTCTATATGTTGAAGTCAATGTTCAAAGGCTAAGACAAGCAGTGGAAAAAGCTCTGGCATCTGACTTGGGTTCAAATCCAGCCGGGTAACTCATCGGCTATGGGTCACTGGGCAAGCATCCCCACCAGCCTCATTTCTTTACCTTAAAGGTGGGGGGGCGGGTAATAGTATATTGGGGACTTGGGAACATGACAGTATCTGTCAATGCATGGCCCAGAGAAGAGTCTCAGTAAACAGCACGTCTCACCATTACTACTGAGGATATGAACACTGACCCTGCTTCAGATATTCTGTGGAGCTGTCAGACCATGGCTCCCAGTGCTGGCTTGGAAGATAGTCACTTGTACGCGTTTTGAAGCCAGAGTGCAAACCGCTCACAACAACCACCTGATGGATTCTTCCACGCTGTGCCCTCAGCAGAGCCCCAGCCCAGTCAGCCCCAGTCTAATACATATAAAATGAATGAGAGGCCACAAGGGCCACCCGGAATGGCAGAACAAGATCTGGAAAAGGCCATCCGAAATAAAAACTACTAAAAAAAAAATCACAGAATGGATGTGAAACTCTTCGTTTGAAATCCTGTTCTCAGGAGAGGATTTCTACGTATTATACCGATGAAATTAGATGCTTCCTGAACTTCTCTCAAAAGAACAGAACATGACACTGGGAAATGTTACTGGAATTAGAGAACCTAGTCACATCCAGCTGAGGGAAGGAATGTGGATAGCCTGGAAAGGCCGTCCCAACCCTTGCTGTCTGTCTGGGCACGGGAGTTCTGATTCGGTAGGAATCCTAGGACACCTCTGGCAGCAAAACTAGTTGGAAGTTGTTTTCTCCCAGTCACATCTGTGCTCCTGCCTGTGATGGGCCTGGGGGCGGGGCGGCAGCAGTGGTTTCCAATCAGACTGAGTTCGTCACAGTCTGTTCCTCAGATGTTGAAATTGGGGCCCATTTCCACGCATGTGGCTGGAATTGGGAGGTGAGGCTAGGAGAGGCAGCGGAAGCAGGTGTGAGGGCAGGGCGTTAGTCAGGGATGGAGATGGGGAGAGAGAGGCCTGCCTCATCATCTGTTTCCTGGCTCCCCTTCTTTCTGAGACCCACCCCCCCCATCCGCACCTGCTCCAGGGCACACTTCTCTGCCTTTCTCATAAAACTCCCTTTCTTACTCAATCAAGCTTGAGCTGCTTTTTGTTACTTATAACCAAAGGGCCCCCAGCAACAGAGTTACGAAGGTAGAAACAGCCCTGCTGCAGGTAACTCTCCATCCTGCTCC
>NW_011898728.1:0-914 GCF_000151845.1 Pteropus vampyrus | reverse complement strand
CTAAGGATGGAGGAACAGAAATGGAACACTGATGATATGGTAGAGCTCTGAGACGCCCTAATATTTGGACTTCTTGTTATATGATAAAAACGTCTCGAAGGGAAGGCTCTGCCACTTAAATTTTGTTACATGCTGATGGATGCAATTTTTACCTCAACCACACACACCACCCGTGCATTGGGTTAACCTAATGGGATGTAAGTCTAGACTGGCTAGTGGCCACCTTTGCAAACTGCCTGAGGATGAAGACAACCCGGGGAAAGCATTGCTGAGTGATGAATAGCGTTTTGTGACCTCATGTGAGGCCAGCCCTGCCTGAATCCAACAGATTCTCCCAGCAAACCTGCCTGAACTGGGTTTCTCTAATGTTGAGAGTGTGGTTTAAATGCTAACAGAGTCTGGGGGGCTACCAGGGTGATGGGGCAGTGTCTGTACCAAGGGATATCTCCCCCAACACCTCCGGGAGCCCCTCCTGGTCTCCCACTGCCATCCCTTCAAGGGCCATCCGAGAAATGCTCATATCATGGACTCTGATTAACGTGCAAACACGAGAGAAAGCGCTGTTTCTTTCACTAAGCTCTCAGATTTCTCTTTTGAAATAGAAAATGACAGTTATGTGAAAAAATCTTTAAAATGAACTGTAACAAAACAGATGGCTAATCATACTGGAGGAAAAAACAGGAACAGATGTAGTTGCTGATGAAAAACTTCAAATAAATTAACTTGGACAGTTAACCAACTAGACAGTCCAGTTTAGGGAGTGGTTAACTTGAAGCATATGGGGACGTGTGTGCCATTGGATGATGTAAAGGAGACACTCACGGACCCTGGAACCAGGAGCGTTTACATGATCTAGAGACTGTTATGCTAGACCAGTGGTTCTCAACCTTGATTTAAACCAGAATCCCCTGGAG
>NW_011898727.1:3850-5299 GCF_000151845.1 Pteropus vampyrus | reverse complement strand
TAATATCAGAGAGTTTACTGCCTATGTTTTCTCCTAGAAGTTTTATAGTTTCAGGTCTTACATTTAAATCTTTAATCTATTTTGAGTCTATTTTGTATACAGTGTAAAAAGTTGGTCCAGCTTCTTTTTTTTGCATGTTATCTGTCCAATTTTTCCAACACCATTTATTGAAGAGACTGTCTTTACCCCATTGTATATTCTTACCTCCTTTGTCATATATCAAGTGAGCATATAGGTGTGGATTTATTTCTGGGCTCTCTTTTCTGTTCCATTGATCAATGGATCTGTCTTTATGCCAATACCATGCTGTTTTGATTACTATAGTCTTGTAGTATAGTTTGATATTAGGTAATGTGATACCTCCAATTTTGTTCTTTCTCAAGAATACTGTGGCTATTAAGGATCTTTTATGGTTCCATATCAATTTTTGGATTATTCGTCCTAGTTCTCCGAAAAATGCCATTAGTATTTTGACAGGGATTGTACTGAATCTATAGATTGCTTTGGGTAGTATGGCCATTTTAATGATGTTGATTCTTCCTACCCATGAACAAAATATATGCTTTCATTTATTTGTATCTTCTTCAGTTTCTGTTTTCAGTGACATAATTTTCAGAGAACAGATCTTTTACCTCCTTTGTTAACTTAATTCTTAGGCATTTTATTGTTTTTGATATAATTGTAAATGGGATTGTTTTCTTAATTTCTCTTTCTGAAAGTTCATCATTGGTATATAAAAATGCAACTGACTTTTGAATATTAATTTTGTATCCTGAATTCATTGATCAGTTTGAACAGTTTTTTGGTGAAATCTTTAGGGTTCTCTGTGTATAATATCATGCCACCTGCAAATAATGGCAGTTTTACTTCTTTCTTTCCAATTTGGCTGCCTTTTCTTTCTCCTTCTTGTCTGATTGCTGTAGCTAGAACTTCCAATAAAATGTTGAACAGAAGTGCTGAAAGTGGGCAACCTTGTCTTGTTCCTAATGATGTTAACTGTATGGTGTTAGCTGTAGGTTTGTCATATATGGCCTTTATTATGTTGAGGTATGTTCCCTCTATTCCCACTTTGCTGAGAATTTTTATCATGAATGTATGTTGGATTTTGTTGAATGCTTTTTCTGTATTGATATGATCATATAAATTTTATCTTTTAATTTGTTAATGTGGTGTATCACGTTAATTGATTTGTGGATATTGAACCAATCTTGCATCCCAGGAATAACTCCCACTTGATCATGCTGTATGATCTTTTTAATGTATTGCTGAACTCAGTTTGCTAACATCTTGTGGAGCATTTTTGCATTTATATTCGTCAATGATATCAGCCTGTAATTTTCTTTTTTTTTGTAATGTTTTTGTCTGGTTTTGGAATCAGGGTAATGGTGGCCTTGTAGAGTGAACTTGGGAGCCTTGCGTGCTCTTAAATTTTTTGGAAGAGTTTGAGAA
>NW_011898727.1:0-1095 GCF_000151845.1 Pteropus vampyrus | reverse complement strand
GTAGGACACTTTGGTTGCTTCCATGTCCTGGCCACTGTGAATAATGCTGCTATGAACATCAGTGTGCAAATATCTTTTCGGATACGGGTTTTCAAGTCTTTGGGGTAAATACCCAATAGAGGGATTGCTGGATCATATGGTATATCAATTCTTAGTTTTTTGAGGAACTTCCATACTGTTTTCCACAGTGGCTGTACCAATTTGCAGTCCCACCAGCAGTGTATGAGTGTTCCTTTTTCTCCGCATTGTCTCCAACATTTGTTATTAGTTGTCCTGTTGATTATAGCTATTCTAACTGGTGTGAGATGATATCTCATTGTGGTTTTGATTTGCAGTTCCCTAATACCTAGCGATGTTGAACATCTTTTCAAATATTTGTTGGGCATTTGTATGTCTTGTAGGGAGAAGTGTCTGTTCAGGTCCTCTGCACTCTTTTTGATTGGATCATTTGTTGTTGTTGTTGTTGTTGTTGTTGTTATTGAGTTCTGTGAGTTATTTGTATATTTCGGATATTAGACCCTTATTGGAGGTACTGCTTGCAAATATATTTTCCCATTTGGATTGTTGTCTCTTTACCTTGTTGACAATTTCTTTTGCTGAGCAGAAGCTTTATAGTTTGATGTAGTCCCATTCATTTATTTTAGCTTTCAGTTCCCTTGCTTTTGAGGTCAAATTCATAAATCCTCTTTAAGTCCAAGGTCCTTGAGTTTAGTTCCTATGTTTTCTTCTATGCATTTTATTGTTTCAGGTCTTATATTCAGGTCCTTAATCCATTCCGAGTTAATTTTGGAATGTAGTGATATACAACAGTCTAATTTGCAGGTGGTTTTTCAGTTTTCCCAGCACCATTTATTGAAGAAGCTCTCCTTTCTCCACTGTATGTTTTTGGCTTTTTTTGTTGAAAATTATTTGCCTATATAAATATTGGTTTACTTCTGGACTCTTGATTCTGTTCCATGTGTCTGTTCCATGTGTCTGTTTTGCTACTAATAACATGTTGTTTTGATTACTGTTGGTTTGTAGTATAATTTGAAGTCGGGCAGAGTGATGCCTCCAGCCTTGTTCTTTTTCTCAGGATGGCTTTGGCAATTCGGG
>NW_011898726.1:4102-4599 GCF_000151845.1 Pteropus vampyrus | reverse complement strand
TATTTAAATTAACTATTTTTAGGAATTTTTTTCATTTCATAAAGTGAGATGCACAGGTAGGCTGTATTTATCAAAAGCCTCAAGGAAATGTAAGATCTAGGTTAGTAGAAAGAGGAGGATTTCGGAAATCTTCAAAGAAACCCAGGAACTCTTTGGTAGATGTTTGGGATCTAGACTGCTTATTTTTAGATCTTATATTCTCTTTCTAGAACTAAAGCCATGCTGGTGAACTTCAGTGCCTCTGCCAAATTCCTATAATATTTAATGGGAAATCTCGATATAAATCTTTTTTCAGATCAATGAGAATGGTAGGCCTTCTAAAAGTCCTGGTCCTTAGGCAATAAGAAATGAATCCGTTGTCAATGTAGGCTTATGTAGTCAAGATTATAATCAAGAATTATGTATTAAAATCTTTATCCAACATAGTGCAGAGTGGCTTTGGTAAAATTTTTAAGAAAATTGAACTTTGATCACTATTCATTCTCTCCAAGTGACAC
>NW_011898726.1:0-1047 GCF_000151845.1 Pteropus vampyrus | reverse complement strand
CTTAAGTTCCTTTTACTTTGATTCCATGATTCTTGTTTTCTGTCTGTTTCGACATATTGATAAAATGTAAGGGCAAAAGTTACACAAGGCCCAACGAAAGTGCAGGACAGGTCAAGAGTATAGTTGCCTCCTTTGGCATCCTGGCACCCCAGTTATCTGCGGTGTTTGTGTTCAAGGTGTGTAGTCAATAGCGATGTGGGGGATTTGAGGGGAAAGACTGTCATAGAAAACAGTAGGAAGACGATACTCAGTTGCTTATGGAAGACTGTTCTCAGCAGGACTTTGTTATTGTGAAAAGTTTAAGTAGAAAGGCAGTCCTATAAATTCCTGGTATTAAACCACTTGTCATACCCAACAGCCAGCTCAGCTGGATCAGTGGTTGGATTGTAGCTGCCAAGGTGGCTGCGGTCTGGCTCTTACACTTCCTGCTTCCACTTGTTGGTCCCAACAAGGAATTTTCCTCATGGAGGCAAAAGATTGCTTCATCATTTGGAGACTCTGGGGTTATCTCTTTGTACCTATTCTCTGATAGTTATACTCAGCCTCTGCTTGCCTCCCCGACCCCTGTATATTTCTCAGATCCTAATGCGACCACTTAGTCAAGATCTGTGCCCTACCCACATCTGGCTCTCTCATTTGTAACTTCTTAGCCCAGACTCCAAATCTAGAGTTGTTCATGGTCCTGGTACAAAAACAAAATTGCTCAGATATAAAAATATAGTTATATAAAGTCAATTCTCAGTGGTATAATTTGAACTAAAAACACTTAAAGACAAAAATATGGTTGGTTTTCACCTTCTTTATTCCAGAATTATACTTAGAAATATTTCCAGTTATTCTGAAAGGTTTTGCTAAACAGTCACTGTCTCTAAATCAAAAGATGTATGTCTAGATTTTTTTCTTAGCTTAATAAAATGAATGAAATCAATTTGTCTGAAGTAAATAATAAATATAAGATTATTAATGAACCTAATAGAATCTTAGAATTGGAAGAGTAGAGGTCATCAAGTGTGACCTGCCTCCCAACATATAAATACTTTCTATGAA
>NW_011898725.1:2982-4206 GCF_000151845.1 Pteropus vampyrus | reverse complement strand
TCTCCTGGGGGTCCTCAAACTCCACGGCGCATCCAAACGCAAACCTGCCATCCCCTGTCCTCCAGTGCCCGGTTTCCCTGACTGCACCCAGTGACCTTGAGCCCAAGCCCCACCCCGCAGGGGGCCGGGGTTCTTGGGTTCTCCACCCGCCTGCGCCCCGTCTGCCCGGGTGCCCCGACTTCTCGCCGCCTGGCCCAGCCTGCTCTGAACCGACCCCCACCCCGGGCCCCTGCTGTTCACTCTGTTCTCCACAGGGCAGGCGGGCTCAAGTTCACGTGCAGGTCCGACGCTTCTGGCGTCATCCTGACCCCCGGATAAACCCCCAGCACCGCCTGTCACCTCTGCCCCTCGAGGATAAGGAGCCCGACCTTGTCCCAAGGCGGTCTGTGACATTCTGATGGTTGGTTCTGCACAGGCTCAGGGGCTGATGTCGTGCCCCACACAGTTCCAGCAGGAGTGGGGTCTGCAGGAAGGGTGTGCAGGAACCGGGGATCTGGGCTTGAAGGGGGAAGAAAGGAGAGGAAGCGCAGCACAGGCCGGGTCGGGCCCCGCGGAAGGGCTGTCAGACGTCCCCTGTCACCAGAGGCCAGCACCGCCGTGCTCTGCAGCTCCGTCGAGAGTCACGTCTCATTGCTCCTTGTATCCTGGTGTTGCTTCCTCAAGATCCGGACTCTGGAGAGAAGCCAAGCCTGCACTGAGGTGGCACTCTGATTGTCAGGGAACGAAGGGCAGGCGTCCCCCCTTCTCGTTCTGGTTTCTGTCGTGGGGCGCGGGCTCCCACCAAGTTCTCCAGAATGGCTGCTGGCCTCGCGAGGCAGGAGCCCGAGCCTTCGGTGGGCCGGTGGGCCCTTCCCTGAGGCCAGCCACTGTGTGGGATGCGCAGTGACCCAGGTGGCCCGGCCGCATTGTGTCTTTCCACTGCGAGGGGTCAGAGGAAGCTGGCGCGAGGACGGGCAGTTCTGAACAAAGCTGGGCCTGAGCGGCCGACCCGGGGAAGCCCCGGGTCAGCAGCCGGAGTAGGCAGTGTCCCCTTCACAAGGGAGGCGTCAGGACTGTTCTGCTCAGGGAGCGCGTGGCCTGCACCGCAGGCCAACGCAGAGCCCTCCGGCCCTGGGGACGCCTGGTCAGCTCAGCTCGGACAGCTGTTTGCACACTCTGGGCCAGTTCCAAGAAGTCCACCCAGAGAGCACCTCCCCAGCCCCCTGGCCACTGCCCGCTTCTGAC
>NW_011898725.1:0-809 GCF_000151845.1 Pteropus vampyrus | reverse complement strand
TCTGTCTCCTCCTCTTCGGAATGCATTTCTGCTTGGCCCATCCGTTCTTACTGCCATCCTCCCCAGCCCGTCTTTCCTGCAGTGAGCTGTGCTTCCCGCCACGCTTGCTGCGTGCGGCAGCTGCGTGCGGCAGCTTCTGCCGGCCGCGGTCCACGGGATGCTGCCCCACTGTCCTACGTCCGAGGTTCTGTCCTTCCCCCCACGCCGCTGCGGGTTCCGGCTTCTCTTTGGTCCCTCCTTTGGACTGGGTTTTGGTGTTTGTGGGGCTCTGCACGTCGGTGTGCCGTGTGCTCCCCCTGCCCCGCCTTCCCACGTCGGGCGTGGCTCCGGGAAGGCGCCCCTCGGCACGGAGGCCCCCAGTCTCCGTTACTGAAGCACATGTTCAGCGTTTTCTAACTCTGGGGACCGCGGGTTGCTCTGTCGTGGGCTGTCGGGAGCCCTGTGGGTGTAGCTGCAGGTCAGAGGAGGGGATGCTGAGGCCCAGAGGGGCCAAGGGCGGCAGGTGTGGCCGGTGTGGACCGTGTTCCAGGGCGCGGCGGCCCCGCCCACCTCCCCGGAAGCCGGGGCTGCGGAGGCTGCGGAGGCTGCGGAGGCTGCGGCTGCAGCAGGGGGCGGCTGTGCTGTGGAGCGTGCCTCGCAGGACCCTGGGCTCGTGGCGGGACCCCAGCTTCAGTTCAGTCGGCCAGCTCTGGATGCGGGTGCCCGGGTGCAGGAGGGCGGTCCTCCCGGCTCCAGCGGAGGGGTCTTGGGGGGCACACAGCCTTGTCTCTCTCTGCCTGGGGCCATTTCTCAGCCTTCCTCGGTTTCCT
>NW_011898724.1:4114-5664 GCF_000151845.1 Pteropus vampyrus | reverse complement strand
GAGATAAAATTCTAGTTCAAGCAAAAATATCTTTCAAACATGAAGGTAAAATAAAATCCACCTGGAGGTATTATTTTAAAAAGAGAAAATTAAACCCTAAGTATATAGAAGAAAAAAAAATCAGAGCAGAAATCAATAAAATAGAAATCAAAATAAAAGAGAAAAATCAATGAAACTGAAAGCTGGTTGTTTGAGAGGATCAATAATATTTATAAACCTTTAGGTGGATTAATCAGGAAAAAAAGAGAAAAATACAAATTACCAATATTAATAATGAGAAAGGTGACATCACTACAGATTATATAGATATTAAAATAATAATAGGAAAATGTTATGAACAATTTCATGTGAAAAAATTCAACATGTAATTGGCAAATTTCTTGAACTACACAAACCACCTAAGCTCACTTAGAAGATACAGATGGCTTGAATATCTCCATATTTAAAATAAATTGAAATTGGAGTTAAACACCTTACACACACACACACACACACACACACACACACACAAATCTTAGATAGCTTTGCTGGTGATTTAAACTAAACATTCAAGGAAAAAATATAATTCCAGTTTAACACAAACTTTTACAAAAGATTGAATAGAAAGGATTACTTCTCACATTATTCTATGAAGTCAGCATTACCTTTATTTCAAAACCAGACGAAGACATTACAAGAAAAGAAAATGACAGAACAATATTTCCCATGAAAATAGATGCAAAAATTCTAAACAAGAAATTGCAAATCAAATCCAAAAATATGTAAGAAATGTAATACATCATGATCTAGTTGGGTTTATCCCAGGGAAATAAGGTTGGTTTATCATTATAATTCAACATAGTAACCAACTAAAGAAAAAGAAGAAAAATCATATGATCATCCCAAAACACTCATAAAAAGCATTTGATAAAATCTAACTTTCATTTATATTGATTAAAAACTCTCAGTAAATTAGAAATAAAAGACATTTCCTCAACCCTATAAAGCACATTAATAAAAAATCTACCTCTAACATCATACTTACTGCCGAGAGAAAAAACAATATCCCTCTAAGATCAAGAACAAGAAAAGATGTCCATCCTTATAGTTTTATTCAATATTGTATTAAATATTCTAGGCAAGCAAAAGGAATAAAATTCATCCATATTGAAAAGATTTAAGTATACTATTTTTTTCTCAGATGACATCATCTATATTGAAAATCTGATGGAATCTATAAAATAAACACTTGAACAAATAAATGAGTTTATCAAAGTGGCAGATTATAAAATTAATAAATTAATTAAATTAATTTAAAATAAATTAAATTTTATTTCTATATTGTAGTAACAATCAGAAATGGAAATAAGGCAATACTATTTATAACAGCATCCAGAAATATGAAATTCTCAGAGATAAATCTGACAAAATATTTGAAGGACTTAAATACTGAAGATGACAAAATATTGCTTAGAAAAATTAAAGACCTAAATTGATGGAGATACATACTATGTTTATGGGTTTGGAAGACTCAGTATTGTTAAGATCTCAATTCTTTCCAAATGGGTCTG
>NW_011898724.1:0-1674 GCF_000151845.1 Pteropus vampyrus | reverse complement strand
TATTTTATGAAGTTCACTTTTCAGATAATATTACTTTGATATCTACCTTGTCCAAATTCAAAGACATGAAGACATTCTAATAAAGCAATTTGCTATTTTCCTTTGACCTTAGCATATATCACCACTTTTGTCCATTTAAACTCATTCATGCATTTATATAATTTATCTATAATTACAAGAATTCAGTTTTATCAAATTAAGTTTGTACCAAAAACACAAAAACAAAGCTTATTAGAAGACTGTGGTCTTTTTTCTATTTTTCCAGCTGTCCCTCTGAGAACTGACTGCCTGTTGCTTGGGACAACATTTTTCTTTCTGCTTGTGAGATCCTGAGATGCTGTACTTGGTGTTTATTTATATATTCTTTTATTCAAAACATTAAGAACTAAATCTCTGGGCAATTAAAAAAATTGAGGAGGGGGAGGGGGAGGTAGCTGGGACAAAAGTTAAAATCATTTCTTCAATTAAAAAATGAATGATGAGTGAATAAATAAATAAATAATTGGGAAAAAATTGAGAAGATAGTGGTAAACAGAATAAAATCCCTGATCTTCGGAGTTTAGGCTAGATGAAGAGTATGAAGTGCAGGTATAAATAATGAACCGTAGGTTAGGAAGTGGTCCTTGTTCACTTGTTTCCTATCTTGGGGAACCTTGCAAAGTGGAAGGATCCAGGTCTCTTAGGAGTCTTGCAGATCAACTCTTGATGAGCTGGGCTTGGGCAGGTATCTCATCTTCCTTAGTGGTTTGTACTTCCTGGGGGTAGGGACCACAACACAGACAGTCTGGGCTGCTGCTGTCATTCTCTAGGTGGACTTGCTTTAATCATGTTTTACCTTCCTTTCTACTATCCTTGCCTAGTTACTGGAGAAAAACTTCCCTCCTTTCTCTTATTCTTCACACCCCACCCCCATCATTCCATTTCATTGATGACTTTTGAACATAGAAGAAATATGAATAAACCATTTTATTAAGCCCAAGTAAAACCTTGTGTTTTGAAATAAAATGGGCTAAAATTAATAAACAGTGACAGCAACCTCTCTACAAAGCTCTTAACGGCACTTAGAATGCTGAAGTCTCCAACTGTCTTCACATCGTATTTTAATTAATTCTACTTCTCTGCAGCCCCCCTTTTTTCTAAGCTGGGCCACTTAAATTAAACTGGATGGAGTTATCCCCTCTCCAGTCCAGAATGTAACTTAATTCAGACCACAGCTGATAGACTTTAAGGAATTCCAGCCATACTCCTCCTAAGAGTCACGTTTTACTGTTGAATGGGAATAAACATCACTAGGCTGAGGTCCAGGAATGTGCATTATTGCTGTTGTTGTTTCTTTTAAAAGGCGCTTCCAATAGCTCCGAGGCACGTCTTAGTTTATGAGGTACTGCAACAAAGACTCTCTCCCAAAATGAACTACCTCAGAGTCACAGATGTGTTTCTTTAAAAATTCCAATTTGGAGGGCTTCACACCATACTGTTCAAAATCTGTGGGGTTCGGGCCTAGAACTCCATTTTAATAGCTCCTCATGTATTTCTGATACACACTTAAGTTTGAGATTCTTACAGTTCCCAAATACAATTCAAACGTGCTCACTACAGCAGCAAACATTTTTTCAGCAGCAAACGTTTCAACAGCATACACAATTCAAATGCATTCGTATGTATACAAACTTT
>NW_011898723.1:995-3467 GCF_000151845.1 Pteropus vampyrus | reverse complement strand
GTTTGCCTTCGAACCCTCCAGCCTCCTGTTACCACTCCTCCTCACTTGCTGGTCCCTCTCTTCACAGGTTTCCTGGAGCCTAGTGCCCTCATACCACTCTAAACGCCCTCACTAAGGTACCCACCGGCTCCCCTAAGAGGTTCCAGGCCCCCAGACAGCCTCTTCCTTCTTCCCCAAGTCATTTCCGCCCCTTGCGCTACCACCACCACCAACAACAACAACAAAAAGACTAAAAACAAACAGACAAAACCCTTCCCGTTTCTCCCAAGCACTACGTTTGTTAGTAAAGCAATCTGATTAAACCAATTTAAATGATGGCCAATTATCCTATGACACTTGGCAAAATATATGCATTTTAAAAAGGGAATCTTTGTGTTTTCAAATGAGAGTCACATCGGTATCTTTTTAAAATGAAATTGTGAAAAATCACAAAGCCTGGATGACAAAGTTGCTTTTACAGGAAATACCATTAAGCCTTACCTGCGGTAGCAGCTTCCTTAAGATGTCTGTACTTGTCAGTGCCTTCCCTTCAACTTCCTAAGTTATGTTTCCCAAAAATTCTCAAGCTTGTTCATAGTGACTTTGGATAGAGATGGGTAGGGCTAGGATATGAGCTGTTACTATAAACGAAAGGTTGGCAGTTGTGAATTTAGGTCGTAAACGTTTCAGGCTTTGCTGGCCAGTGTCTGTCGCACCTGCTCACTTACTCGCCTTTGCAGTGCACGAGCAGCCATAGTTGATAAGTGAACTAAAGGGCCTAACTGTTCTAATAAAACTTTACGAAAACAGGTGTTGGGCCAGGTTTGGCCCCCAGGCAGCAATTTGCTGACCCCTTCTGTAGATGATCCTGTATGAGCCTGGGATAGCCTCTTCTTACTGCTTCCTGTGTGGCCTCCCTCCACAGAGCACATCTCAGCTTTCCAGTCCAGCTTCTTCAACAAGTACTTGCCCTTAGAAAGATATTATCAGCAAACCAGCGTGAACTCAACACCACTTCTGGAAAATGGGGAATTCAGAGTACAAGTCATGATGATCTGGAAAAGGCAGTAGAAGGCCTTCGGGTACTGCCTGGAACTTAGCAGCAGACCAAAACGTAACCACACTGTCTTCAAGGCGACCAGTGAGTCTTCATCTAAACCCTGCCTAAATGGCAAGCCCAGTTAAAACACTTCCTTTCTGTTACAATAAGCCATGTGATCATGTAAAACTTCCACTAAAACATTTGTATAGAAAAAGGACCCTGGAAGAATCTTGTGTGTTTACTGTCACTGCTGAATTGGATTTGACTAAGGTGCTATATCAGTCCACCTCTGACAATTTACCCATTATTTTCTCTCCTGCCAATCCTTCTGTTTACTACTTAGATCTCTTTTACATGCCTTTTTGACAGTCCTTCCCGCTCCTCTACTTTTGTATATCTTGAGATTTTTCTACACATACAACACGCACATACCCGATTTTATCATTCTGGAATTTAGGGTAAGGTGTGTCATAGTCCTGCTCCCAGAGATGTGTCCAATGTGAGCAGGTAGCCAACTGCTGCCGAGAAATGACCCATGAGTCTGCCTTTAGTTGGCAGCCCACAAACCCAAGGAATTCCAGGCCCCACCGTTTGCTCACCCACTAGGTCATGGGAATGTGGCAAGCGTGAGAGATTCCTGCTTCATAGAGAACGTCTGTATTTGCCTCAATTTGAAATCAATACCAAGGAAGGACATATGCAGATTCTCCTTCTTGCCATCCTCGTCTCCTACTATTTTTGAAGAACTAAGAGTCACTGGAGGACAATGACCTCTCCTTGGGAAGGTGACACATACAAATCTACCACAGGAAGGGCACTTATGGGCCAATGACTGATTACATTATGACGGCCTTAAAGGTAATCTATTGCTTCAGCTTTCTAAGGGACCAAGAGAGCTATTTAATCTGTATGCAAAAAGATCATCCAAGTCACCAACAGAGTGGGCTCAAATTGTTTGGGGCTGACAAATGGGAGGAAACCGGAAATGGGCTCAGGGAGAGCAAGGATCAAATGATTTCTTCTGCCGAGCCGCAGCCTGAGTACCTCAGGGACATCAGCTGCCGCTTCTCCCCCAGCTGCCTCCGACGCTCCGCATGCACCAGGGCAGGCTGGGGTTTGGCGAGTTTTGCTTTTCAGTTTCACTGTTTTCCTCTTCAGTCTTGAGTTACTGCCTTTGTTGGAAAGCAATGAGTCTAGTGTAGCCGTAGGTTTGTGTTTTAATTTCTGCAGTCAGCTCGCAGGCTTCTTGCTGCTTTGAGGCTGATTTATGGTGGTTCTGATGCCCTTTTTCTGAATGGTTATTCATTCCCAGGCCTGGCCTCTCTGATGGCCATCTGGTTCTCCTTTGGTCACTCAAACATCTGCCCCCAGAGATTTGGAAAATGAACTTCCTTTGGCAGCCTGAAAATAATCTTAGTGTGACAGGCTCCACTGTCCTGGAGACACTGACC
>NW_011898723.1:0-360 GCF_000151845.1 Pteropus vampyrus | reverse complement strand
ATAATTAAAATGCCAACCAATTCAAATCCCCTCACTAGTTATAATTTAAAGATGTTAAAGCCTAATTAACATCCAAACTTAAAAATCCTTGACCTTTGGAGTTAAAAACCAAAGTATTTCAGGCCCTCCTTCGATCTCTTCTTATTTTGCTCCGGATCTCACTAAGGAGATTCTCGGAGTTGGGTGCTGGTGAGAAGTGGTGCTTTTCAACATCTGCAACCTGGGCTATTTTCCACCGGAACAAATATGGCTCTTTCAGCTTGAAGAAAGTAGAATTTGTTCAACAGCAGGTCACTTGTGTCCTTTACTTTTTAGTGAAATGTAAATAAACAAAGAGTAAGTGGACTCACAATGGTATCA
>NW_011898722.1:1498-3513 GCF_000151845.1 Pteropus vampyrus | reverse complement strand
CCGGGCCCTTACCCAGGACAAGCTGCCAGCCTTCTCTGAACTTCAGTTTCCTCATCTACAGCAAGAGGTAACCGCCTGCATGGAGGAGGGGGTTGGGGGGTGAGGACTTAGGACGTATGTGAGGCCCTGAGGGCCCAGCACGTGGGGGGTACCCGGTGGCTGGCCATGCTACTCACTACCCGCTTTTACTCCCAAGTCCATAGCAGAGGCCATAAGCCGGGGGACGGGCTCGAAAGGAGAAATGTAGCATTGGCACGTCACTGCTGTGTGGCTGGGGCCGTGATGGGTGTCTCATTCGCTTCATGTCCTTTAATGTCCGCAGCTGCTGTCTGTGAGGGAGGGGGCGGTGGTTTCATTTTTCTGTGTAAGGAACCTGAAGCTCAGAGGAGCAGAGCCACCAGCAGGCGCATCTGCGCACGCAGCGGCCCTCACCCCCAGCCGCTCCGGGCCGCTGCTCCATGTGTCCCTCAGCCCCTCCTGCTCCTTTGTCTGCTGGCTGTTTCCCTCTTGCTTCTTCACTCTGGTTCCACTTCCAGGGGCCGCTACCCCCTGGCGCCTTCATAATGGGAGGGCTCCGGCGTTGAGGGCCCCCGTGCTCTGTCCCCATGGCAGGTGCTGTGGAATTTGTTTCCACAGGATTTGGCCCTGGTAGAGCCTCAGAGCAGGTGGAACCCCACTTTGTTTGAAGTCTCCGGCCCCTGTGAGCATAACCACTTCCTTTCCATTTGGAAGCTGTGGCCTCTACTCTGGCCTCTGCCCTCAGACACTCAGGAGGTTGGTCTGGATTTCTGGTCACTAGGCCCACACCGCTAGCAGGGGGCTGACTGAATGCAGCATTTTATCGTCATCAGCAGGGAGTACAAAGGTCCCCTATGGGTCTCAGACCTACCAACGATCCATTTGGAACAAGAACACCAGCCCTTTTGTAGTTGATAAAGAATAAAGTTGTTAATCTGATCATCTCGAATGGCAAATCCTGGCCCTTCTGTATGAGCACCTAGCATTTGTGGTGTCTTTAATTCAGCCGGGACCACTGTTCTGGCTCATGGGCCTCCCTGGCCCAGCATAAAGTAACAGGAATGTGCCCTGGTGCAGGGGGAAGTACAAGTTGGATTGGGGTGATGGGATGGACCATGGAGGAGACGATGTGAACTGTGCTGTGAGGGGCCAATAGGGTTTGAACATGGGTGGACAGGGTACACACCAGGCCCCAGGGGGCAGGAGCAGAGGGCACGGGCCCTGATGGTGTGTGGTATCCTGCTTAGGGTGTCGCCTTTGTCAAAAGATGGTGCTAGCTGCAGAGGAGCAGTGGCCGGGGGCGAGTCGTGTGTAGGACTCTTTCTCGGGACCTTGAGCTGAGGGGTTGAGTACCTGGCCTGTGGCCTCAAAGCTGGATTTGCACTTTACCTGGCACTCTTTCTGTGGCGGTTCATCCCCAAGCCCTTCCCTACTGACCTTTTCCTGCCTTTATTTTTTAAGCTGTGATGGGGACTGGCCCTGGGCCAGGTGCCATGGTCAGGACAAGAGGCCAGTTGGGGCACTGCCCCTGGCCCTTTGAGCAGCTGGTTACACTGAATCTGGGGAGGTATTTGTGGGGAAGGGCCAGGACCTGCTCCCGAGCTGGCAGGTTCTGGTTCTTCAGGGGACCCACCTCCTTGTCCCATCCCAGCACAGGTACAAGGGGCAAATGTCTAACTGCCACAGCAGCGCAGCGCTGAAGGCAGATGTGGTCACTAGAGAAGCAGGTAACTTGCCCCGTCTTCTCCTCAAATGGCACTGAGACAGGAAAAGCCTCCTGCGTTGTAATGGGATGTCAGTGTTGGCTAATAAGGCCACCTCACTTTCTCCTGCCGACCCTTGAGCCCAGAATCACCGGAGCAGGGCCTCCCTCAGCCGCCGCCCCAACCCCCTTTCCCCCCACAAACGCATCACCTCTGAGTTTTAGCTGAGAGGCCCAAGGTTTCTAAAACAGAAGTCTTTGAGGTACTGTTTTGGCTAAGAATTCATTTTTCCCC
>NW_011898722.1:0-418 GCF_000151845.1 Pteropus vampyrus | reverse complement strand
CCAGTTAGTCAGGATCCGCAGCTCCACCACCTGGTACGTGGCCACTGTAGGTTTCTGGGTAGAGAAGGAAGACATCAGGCGTGTCAGAGCCCTCACACCTGACAGCAGGCAGGAGGGGCGATGCCACCCCTGGGCCAGATGTCCCGCTCCCCTGGGCCTCTGCAGAGAACGGGGCTCCAAAGCTCCTGTCTTCAAACCCTGGAGGAGAGTTTCCAGCTGGTGGGCCAAGGAGCCCCAGAGGCTTCAGAGGTCCTACTGGGGCCACCCACCCAGGGCCACATAAAAATGGCTTTGTAGCTGACGCGTTCACAGAAGTCTTGACTGTTACTGTCAACGGACAGAACTACCTTCACAGAAGATTTGCTGTGAGATGTTGGAAAAGAATCCCTTTTCTCTGAACTAAGCAGAATTTCTTCTT
>NW_011898721.1:2010-3300 GCF_000151845.1 Pteropus vampyrus | reverse complement strand
TCTCTGCAAACCCTTTCCTACCATTTAGAGGCACGGGCTCAGATCAGTATAAGGTTGTTTTTACCCCTTAGTCTCCATTTAACAAGAAATTTACTGCTCTATCTTATAGTCGTATCTTACATGTAATGAATTCTACATTCATCATAATCTTCCACAGTTTTTCCTATTTCTTCTGTGTTTATTTATTTTTTAATGTCCTCTTCCTCAAATTCCAGTCTAGGAAAGGTCCCGGTAACTCCCCAATTCCACCCATGATAACTTGGAAAAATGGCACTTACTTCTGCTGATGGGGTAGGAGACAAAGTCCTTGGAGACTGGAAGAATAAAAGAGAATTTAAAGTCACAATGTTTATTAACTTATCATTCGCTTATCAGCATCACTTGGAAACATTATTCGCACTACACATGCCATCACCCCTTGCCCACCCTGTCTTTTAATTTAGTACTTTGAGAGTGGGGCTTGGACAGGTATCAATGATGAAGTTCCTGGGGGGACTATGGTGCCCATCTTTGCCTAAGAATCATGGGTTTTGCTAAATACTTTGTGATGCTTTAAGTAATTAAGCTAGACGAATTGGAACTATTTCCCCTATAGGCTCAAACGATGCTCGGTTTACTACTATGAATTACGTACAATATCTACTGAAAGATAGAATTTTATAAACATGGTTATTGACTAAATTATAACCACAACAATCACATAAAACAGTTTGATGACTTTAATGACTACATAGGCCTGTGATGACCAGGTCTGTGGCAACCCACCTTGGTGGCCTTACCAACCTCGCCACCATATACCTTCGGGCTTCATCCTTTCATGCACACAGGCTTCCATGGGGCCATCAACAGGCCACGCCCTCTCACCTCAGGGCCTTTGTCTCCTCTGCCAGCAGGGCTTTTCACTCAGGCACCTGCAGGGCTCACACCCGTCTTCTGTGAGGTCTCTACTCAAAGGCACTACCACACTGAGCCCTCTGTGACCCTCCTACTTAAAGCAGCAGCACTCCAGCCCAGGCACACTTTCTCCTTACTCTGCGTCATTTTTCCTCGTAGCACTATCACCCTATAAAATTATATATGTTTGTTTGCTTCCTGTCTGTCTCTCATTTGACACTGCAAGCTCCATGAGTGCAAGGACTCCGTTCATTTACAACTAAGTATTCCCAGTGACTAGAACAGGTTCCGGCACACATTAGGTGCCCGATACCTTTTTCCTAAATAAGGAATGAAATGTGCACAATTAAAATGCAAACAGCTTTCAAACAGAAAAGAAATGCAAACGGAGCATCC
>NW_011898721.1:0-805 GCF_000151845.1 Pteropus vampyrus | reverse complement strand
AACGCTGATTTTGGACTCTTACTTGAGTAACATCTACGTGATGGACTCTAATCAGTCTATGGATGACTCCAGTTTAAAAAATAAAAAGGTAAAACTTTTTAGAGTGTGTTGAATAGGCCAGGGAAAACAGAGCCCACGAGACTGGGGTAGGAAGTGACAACAGGGACTTTCAACCTGGAAAGGGGACAGGGGTGGGGACACTCCAGGGGCTGAGAGGCAGTTAGTCCAGCAGCAGGATGGGTCTGCTGGGGGAGCATGAATAAGCCCCAAGAAGACAGGTACCAATGATGGTAGTAGCTGTCATTTGCTCAATATTTACGAGTCTGGCTCTCTGCTAATTGCTTTTATAGGTTAGTTAATATAGATTAACAGATAATAAATTATCTAGATATTATGTAGACATTAACCTTTAATTGACAGTTTATTTAATCCTCACTAACACACCATGAGGAAGATTCTGTCATTAACCTATCTGTTTTACAGATGAAGGAACTAGGATCAGAATGGATGTCACATGGCCAAAGTCACACATCCAGCATGTGCAGTCCCCAGGCTGAGCTCTGGTAACTTGATTCCACAACCGTGGCTCATACTCCTGTACTATACTGTGATGCCATTCTTCCTGTTTTTTTCTAATTTTACACACTCTATCTATCTTACTATGCTAGAAACTGCAGATGTCAGAATTTAGGGAGTGTACTTTCTCTCCTCATGATCTCAATATAGTTCAGCTTGCCCCAAGACCAAGACCACCCCTGCCCACACACACACAAACCCCTCCTTCCCTATTCTCTCTGCCCAGCTC
>NW_011898720.1:3519-5543 GCF_000151845.1 Pteropus vampyrus | reverse complement strand
AACGTGCTATCTAGTGGGTAACCCGCTTCGAAAACACAATGTGGACGTAATTGCCTGTTGTTCTCTAAACCCTTTGTCTGTATAAAGACAAAAGGCAAAACGAACAAACAAACAAACAAAAAAACCCATAACAAAGGCAGCCATCGCTGCTCCCCACTGCCCCCTCCTTTTTGAAGCCCTCCCTCTCTCTTTCCCGACAGGGGCCTCCCCTGGCTGCCCCCTTTCATGGCCGCTCCCGTGCAGGTTCTTTTGTGGGCGTCTCGTCCTACAGCCCCTTCTGAAGACCCTGCCCGGAACTCTCTGCAGGGCGTCCCTGCTCCTCATGTAGAGCACTCCCCCGAGGCGGCCTGTCCACTCCCACAGCGTTATTTTCCATCTGTTTGCTGGTGGTGCCCGTGTTGATCGTTAGCCTAGATTTTTCTTCTGAACTTACGCCTTTGGATCTGGCTGCCTTCCAGCCAGCTCCACTTAGATGGCGCCCCGGGGGACCCTCACGCTCAGCGCTTCTAAAGTTGAGTTTGTTGTCTCCATCTGCTGGTGTGCAAACCTGCCCTCCCAGGCTTCCTGTCGCCACCTGGCACCCAGGGGGGTCAAGTCACACTCGCTGTCATCTTCATCGCCCGTAGACAGTCGCAGGCCTTGTCGGTTCTTCCTCTCATCTACCTCCGTTGAATTAAACGGAGCCTAGGGAACGCTACAAGCTTGGGATGGCAAAGGGGGCGTATCCTTTAGGCATCATGGCGATGAGTTCTGCCTGGTCCACCTGTGCCCACAGAGCCGTGCACACTCCAGCCTCCAGGCTGAAGGATGGCAGGGCTGAGCCTTCCGTCCGAGGGCCACAGACTCGGATGGCACCAGGGGTCTGAGGGCAGCACACATGAGTGGGCACAGTCAGGTGAACACAGCTGGGAACAGCGAGGGCAGAGGTAAACTTGAAGTAGACAGCGCATGGACTCTCCAAAGGCCCTTGGGCTGGCCTGTTCCGGCCGGAATTTTTCCTGTTCTCACCTTCTTATTTCCGCCTGTCAGGCTCCCAAGGTATTCTGTGCTTGATCCCCAGCATCCTCCGTTAACGTGACGCCTATTGTGAAAATCAAATGAGACAGTAGACGGGGAGGGGCCTGTAGAATGTAAGAAACGTCACCCAGAAACTCGAGGGCTAATTCTAAATCGCGAAGCCCAGCGGACTGCTTTCTCAGCGCCAGGCGTGGGGTGGGAGGTTTGGCCCTTCGTCCCTTGGCACAGCCATTTTGATCTTGGCTTTGTTTAGACCACTAGAAATGTCAGAGTCCGACAGTATTCAGGGGCCTGAGTTGCCCGGAAGGGCTGACCCCATGAGCATTCAAAGGCCAGGTCCTCCCAGAGCAGGTCCCCTCCCAGAGGAGAATGTCACTTACTACCAAAGGTCTATGCCTGTCAAGTGACCGCCCTGCCTCAGGCATCATGCTCCTAGGCCAGGCTTTCTGTCTGGTGGCACCACATCTCCTGTGACATCAAGATGTCAACTCCAATGTCCCTCTATTCTGTCACCTGCACTTTCTGCCAATCTTTATAAATATTTCTGAAGAAAGTAGAACACAAACCTCTCTAATCCAGCTCCTCCTTTCCCTTGTCCAAGCAGAGTCTCCCTGAGTCACACAGGACTCACCAGGGCCCTTGAACACGGACGGGGTGGGGGCAGCACACCTCAGCACTCCCAGCCTCACAAAACCCTCTGCTAAACCAGGGTCACTGGGGGATTTTCATGTCCCCACGCTGCACCCCCTGTGACAGGCTGCGGGGCAGAGCTCTTCAAGCGGTGCTGCCATCAGCACTGTGTTCAGAGTATCCTGGGGTTGGGGGCCACCATTATGCAGGCCACAGCGAGGAGAGCTGTCTCCCAAGCAGACCCTGTCCTTCGCCCGTTTTCCTCACTTGTAAATCCACACGCAGTTTATGATTGGCATTCGTCCTTTCTGAAGGCCTGTGACCTTACTCTGGGCTGGTAAAAGGCAGAACTGCCCCGGGCAGGGCTTGGTGGCTTT